>NC_062274.1:32630249-32937749 GCF_916048215.2 Malus sylvestris | reverse complement strand
CAGTGGAACAATTACCAAACGGCTGTGAACAATGAGCCGGTGTAAATACAACTCTTATATAGGCTAAATGAATAATGAGATTGCTGTAAAACCCAAATAAAAGGAGTTTATGAAGGGACCAATTAGGACAATTTAGGAGAGAGGACTCGGTTGTTGCATGTGAATTGATATGATAAAAAAGACAGAGACAATAGAAACGAAAATGCCACTCAAACACCCAATGGCATTGAGATCCTTTGTAAATGGGTTGAAAAGCCTCATCACCTCTTTATGCTGCAATTCAAAAAAGCACGATCAGATCTCATAATTGAGTCGCAATAGAAGAATCTAGGGGACTAAAAAATTTCCCAAAAAAATTAAAACTGCAAAAAAAAAAAAAAAAAAGAAGGAAACAAAAATAATATGTGAATACGTGAGATGATTGAAGAACTAATGGAGGAAGAAAATGAATGGAGTTTTACGTTGGCCAAAGGTTAAGAGGGAGGAGCGGAGTTTGATGCAAACTGGCACGGGCAATTGTGAAAGAGTGGGAACGTGTTGTATCGGTTGTGAAAGAGTGAGAACTGTTATCAAACTACCCTTTGGGATGATGAGTTTGGTTTTTTTACCAGTTTGTCCTGAATTTTTTTTTTTTTTTTTTTGGATTTCAATTGTGAAGAAAATAAAGGGGCTTTCTTGGCATTTCTGAATACTTCACCAAACTAGTTTTCTCCCTTTATATATATATATAGATAACATAAGATTTTGTGGTATCCACTAGTGTAAATATTTTAAATTGAAGATTGAGTTCATTCATTGTATTCATATAGGGTCAACGAGTGTAGCAGTAAAAAATCATCGAAATCGGAGTTAAAATAACCGTTAAATCGTGATTTTTCGTTAATAACTGTAGAAAAGTTTTATCTTGTTACTTGATCTCTGAATATTTGTTTTTTTCAATTTTTGGCGTATGCGATCTCGAAATATATACAAACATGTTTGACGGTTGGATCGTTGAAACTAGTTTCGTAGAATGTGTATCCCATAAAAACGATAGATTCACTAACACATAAGAGTTTATTCATACTTTCATTAAGTATAACATAAGATTTTGTGGTATCCACTAATGTAAATATTTTAAATTGAAGATTGAGTTCATTCATTGTATTCATATAAGGTCAATGAGTGTAGTTGTAAAAAATCATCAAAATCGGAGTTAAAATAATCGTTAAATCGTGATTTTTCGTTGATAACCGTCGAAACGTTTTGTCTCGTTACTTGATCTCTGAATGTTTGTTTTTTTCGATTTTTGGTGTATGAGATCTTGAAGCATATACAAACAAGTTTGACGATTGGATCGTTGAAATTAGTTTCATAGAATGCGTATCCCATCAAAATGATAGATTCACTAACACTTAAGAGTTTATTCATACTTTCATGATGTATAACATAAGATTTTGTGGTATACACTAGTGTAAATATTTTAAATTGAATATTGAGTTCATTCATTATATTCATATAGGGTCAAGGAGTGTAGCTGTAAAAAATCATCAAAATCGGAGTTAAAATAACCGTTAAATCATGATTTTTCATTGATAACCGTCGAAAAGTTTTGTCCCACTACTTGATTTCTGAATGTTTGTTTTTTACGATTTTTGGCGTATGCAATCTCGAAGCATATACAAACATGTTTGACGGTTGGATCGTTGAAATTAGTTTCATAGAATGCGTATCCCATCAAAATGATAGATTCACTAACACTTAAGAGTTTATTCATACTTCATTAAGTATAACATAAGATTTTGTGGTATCCACTAGTGTAAATATTTTAAATTAAAGATTGAGTTCATTCATTGTATTCATATAGGGTCAAGGAGTGCAATTGTAAAAAATCATCAAAATCGGAGTTAAAATAACCGTTAAATCGTGATTTTTCGTTGATAACAGTCGAAAGTTTTGTCTCGTTGCTTGATCTCTGAATGTTTGTTTTTTACGATTTTTGACGTATGCGATCTTGAAGCATATATATACAAGTTTGACGATTGGATCATTGAAATTAGTTTCGTAGAATGTGTATCCCATCAAAATGATGGATTCACTAACACTTAAGAGTTTATTCATACTTTCATTAAGTATAACATAAGATTTTGTGGTATCCACTAGTGTAAATATTTTAAATTGAAGATCGAGTTCATTCATTATATTCATATAGGATCAAGGAGTGTAGCTGTAAAAAAATTATCAAAATCGAAGTTAAAATAACCGTGAAATCGTGATTTTTCTTTGATAACCGTCGAAAAGTTTTATCTCGTTACTTGAGCTCTGAATGTTTCTTTTTTGCGATTTTTGGTGTATGTGATCTTGAAGCATATACAAATAAGTTTGACGGTTGATCATTGAACTTAGTTTCGTAGAATGCGTATCCCATAAAAACGATAGATTTACTAACACTTAGAGTTTATTCATACTTTCATTAAGTATAACATAAGATTGTGGTATCCACTAGTGTAAATATTTTAAATTGAAGATCGAGTTCATTCATTGTATTCATATAGGGTCAAGGAGTGTAGTTGTAAAAAATCATCAAAATCGGAGTTAAAATAACTGTTAAATCGTGATTTTTCGTTGATAACCATCGAAAAGTTTTGGCTAGTTACTTGATCTCGAATGTTTGTTTTTTACGATTTTTGACGTATGCGATCTTAAAGCATATACAAACAAGTTTGACGATTGCATCGTTGAAATTAGTTTCGTAGAATGCTTATCCCATCAAAATGATAGATTCACTAACACTTAAAAGTTTATTCATACTTTCATTAAGTATAACATAAGATTTTGTGGTATCCACTAGTGTAAATATTTTAAATTGAAGATCGAGTTCATTCATTGTATTCATATAAGGTCAAAGAATGTAGCTGTAAAAAAATTATCAAAATCAAAGTTAAAATAACCGTGAAATCGTGATTTTTCGTTGATAACTGTCGAAAAGTTTTGTCTCGTTACTTGAACTCTGAATGTTTGTTTTTTTGTGATTTTTGGTGTATGCAATCTTGAAGCATATACAAATAAGTTTGATAGTTGGATCGTTGAAATTAGTTTCGTAGAATGCGTATCCCATAAAAATGATAGATTCACTAACACCTAGAGTTTATTTATACTTTCATTAAGTATAACATAAGATTTTGTGGTATCCACTAGTGTAAATATTTTAAATTGAAGATCGAGTTCATTCATTGTATTCATATAGGGTCAAGGAGTGTATAAGTAAAAAATCCTCAAAATCGAAGTTAAAATAACCGTTAAATCGTGATTTTTCGTTGATAACCGTCGAAAAGTTTTGGCTAGTTACTTGATCTCTGAATGTTTGTTTTTTGCGATTTTTTGCTGATGCGATCTCGAAGCATATACAAACAAGTTTGACGGTTTGATCGTTGAAATTAATTTCGTAGAATTCGTATCCCATCAAGTTCAATAGTATATATATATATATTTATTAAGTAGATTTAAATTTATTTATTTTGTACATATAACACTTCAGAAATTGAATGATATATATATTTAAGTCGATCCAATGGTCACCAATTTTTAATATGTAATTTAATATATATATATATATATATATGTATATATAATTATTATAGTTTTTAGGGGTATAAAATTGTTAAATTAATATATATAATTATTATAGTATTTTTTTAGGGTATAAAATTAATATTTTGCTTATCGTGTATTGTGTTACCCACGTGTATACCCGAACCAACCCGTTATCTTAACAGGTGCTTATCGGGTTACCCGATAACGACCCGATTCCTTATCGTATCGACCCGAATACCTGTTAATTTTGTATCGTGTCGTGTCAGGTTATCAAGTCGTGTCAGGAATTACTGGGCCTAATGGCCATAATTTGGAAAAAAAGCAGGGCTTGTTTTAGTTACCAAATACAAATTAGAGCCCAACTTTTTCACCCCTGTTTATAAAAAAAGTTAAGGAATCCAAACCAGTATTAACGAGTATTTAACCTAGCTATTTCTTAATTAGCTTTGGTTTTTTCTTCTTTTCCTGAGAGAAAGTGAGAAAGGTGCAATGGTGAAGGCAAATTGAGACGAGAATAGTGAGGATATATATTGAGTTCATGCGTAAGCTGGCCAAATATTTCAGAAATGAGAGGCCCCATCTTCATTTTTATACGTGACGAATATTATTATGAGAACCATGCAATCAATGACGAAATAAGGGCCTTCGTTGCGTGCATGGAACGAGTTCCTCCAACTACCAAATGACGTGCCACCTGTTCCCTGTTTGCTGACTTCTAGCTACTAATTACTAATATATATTCAGATTTTTCTTGCTTTTTTTCTTCTCTTTTGAGAACTATTATTAGCACTTTAAATTTTTTATTCTATACTCCTTATAAATGTATTTTTCTTTCTAATTATAGAAAGTTTGAAGTGATAAATAAGATTTTTGAAGTGCTAATAACAATTCTCTTTCTTTTTTGTGATCTTTATTTCTTCTCTCCTTGCACACTATTTCAGGTCTGTTTGAGATAGTTTTTAATAGCGTTCAAAGCGTTTCATAACAGCAAAAAGCGCTTTAGACTACGTTTAATAGAAAACTTTTAATAATCTTGTAGGTCACATAAGCAATTTGTAGGCGTATTTTCGTAGGAACCACTTGAAATTTTTAATAAATTTTTGGATGAGTTTTTGAGAAAAGAAGTTTTATCTGTTTGGAAAGTTAATTTATTTTATTATTATGTAGCGTAGTTTAATTAGTATTTTATGGCTTTTTTTTGTGGGCTTAAGTTTTGCATCCCTAGGATAGGGGTTTTGCTTACTTGCCTATTACAAATTAGGATTAGCTTATATATAGTATGTTTTTGTATTGAATTGATACATGTTAGTTAAGATGTAATCCTCAACTTAATTAATCTCGTTTATTTGTTTTTCGTTTAATAAAATACTTATAACCAAAAGTACTTACTATAATTTATAGAGAAAGAAGATCACAACTCTTTACAGATAAGGAGGCTAACAAAATTCTTAACATTGTAGTCAAATACCTTTTGCCACTTTTCATTATATGGCTAATGTTAAAAGAGGCAATAATGATCGAGTAAATAAATTTGTGCAAAATATTTGATCAAATATATAGCATATAAGTGTGTATATATGTTCATATGTGTTGTGGGAGACCTGCTGCATTTCGTTATTTTATGTGCCTTTTCTCTTTTGGAATATACAGTTCAATTCAAGGAAAGGGAGAGCCGCCACACTTACACTTGATCAAAATATATTGCAAGTTTAATGGAGATAATTAAAGCTATAACCTGCTCATGTGATATTTTCCAATTTGTCGTAGGCCACAACACCATCACAGCAGGCTTTGGTGAATTGAGCACACTAGCTATGAAATTATGAATTATAAAATCCCTTGATCGGGACGAGTAAGATATTTGAGGTAATTAAATCACACTGTTTTAGTCGCTATATATGTCTGCAGAGTGGGCCATTTATTCATTACCCAAAAAACCATGGTCCACTTATGATTAATAATCAAGACACACACAATGTCAAAACCAACATAATCATATATCTAATGTTTAGAACTGGAGAATGCAAACAGCTTAGTCATAGGAGTAGAGGGTGTATTTGTCATTTCCAGAGGAAAGAGGGTGTAGTTGTTTTGCTAGCAAATAGGAGCGTAGCACGTCAGTCGACCTTCGATGTGATTGGAGGCGACAAGAACATGGTGTATATAAATAGAGTGGTCTGTAAATTATTAATAGTAGGATTGAAGGGAGGCAAACCAAATCTTCTTAGGTAAAGAAAAATGGGAAGATCTCCTTGTTGTGATGAGAGTGGCCTTAAGAAAGGCCCTTGGACTCCTGAAGAAGATCAAAAACTTATGAAATACATTCAGAAAAATGGCCATGGAAGCTGGAGAGCCCTTCCAAAACTTGCAGGTACGATCACATAAAAATACACGCACTTCACGCACTTCATTCTCTCTCTCTCTCTCTCTCTCTCTCTCTCTCTCTGAGTCAAGTGGTTGATCTTCTTTTCTTTCTGTTAATGTATGTGCAGGGTTGAACAGATGCGGCAAGAGTTGCAGGTTAAGATGGACAAACTATCTTAGGCCGGATATAAAGAGAGGGAAGTTTTCTCAAGAAGAAGAACAAACAATTCTTAATCTCCATTCCATCCTCGGCAACAAGTAATTTCCATATTTTTTAACAAATTTAATTGATTATTTGATATAGGAAAAATCTTCTATTGTCAAACAATCTAGCATGTTATATCGAGACACTATTAGTCTATCAAGATCGCTATTAGGTAGATAGATTATTGTTTTAGCATATATCTAGCAAGATAATATTTCCAATTTATACATATGTTTCTTGATGTATAAACAATAAACTTACCCTTTTTATTTCTTGGTTCTTGACAAGATGGTCAGCAATTGCAAGCCACCTACCCGGTCGGACGGACAATGAAATAAAAAATTTCTGGAACACCCATTTGAAGAAAAAGCTAATTCAGATGGGTTTTGATCCGATGACTCACCGGCCCCGGACTGATATCTTCTCCAGCTTGCCTCATCTTCTAGCTCTTGTCAATTTGAAAGAGCTTCTAGACCATGGAAGCAGTCACCAATCCAGTTGGGATGAACAAGCTTTGAGATTACAAGCAGAAGCTGCTCAAATGGCTAGGCTTCAATACCTACAATGTCTCCTCCAACCTAATAACAATTCCTTTGGAGCTGCTACCCCAAACAACCTAAATGACTTTACTGACATGGAGACCATTAATCTTTTGAATTCACTCTGTTCATCTCAGCTGGATATTCAAAACCCTACTGCACAATACCCTGTTGGTAGTTTTCAACCAGTAGTCCAAGATAATTCAGTCCCTTTCTCTCATTTGCCTGACTTACAAGCCTATCCAACACCACCAAGCAAGGACATGGTTGATGATCAAGTTCCAGATCAATTTACTGCAGTTTTGAGCCAAGATGAAAGCTCTCCAAATAATCCATGGAATATTCCTTCATCTTCAAATACCACTCCATCTCCTACTTCGGTGGCTCCTCCCGTGACAGTGACAGAGACTTCAGTAAGCAACAACATGGGTGATGCTTGCAGCACTTCAAGCTATGGAGGAGTGGCTACTTCAGCGTGGTCTGACCTTCTTTTTGAGGACCCTTTTTTCAATGAGATTGCTTAATTAGGTATATGTGTGCTAAACGCTTCGAATTGCATGATCACCAAACTTTCTTTTATTTCTTCTATTGGGTTACAATATTATCACCACTTTGATATCTGTACTTTCTGAGCATATATATATATATACGCTTCAATTTATGTATAATTGTAAGAGGAGTTTCGTTTTAGCTAGTAGCTATTAAACAATAAGTCAACTAAACTAGTTACATGTTTACTTGCAAGCTTGAGATTCATCTAAAAGCATGCATGAGTATGCAGAATTATTCGCTTGCATCCTTTTCTAATTGGAGAAAGAAACTTCCTCAGCAAGAATATGATATATGGATAACCGAACCAAACCAACATTCCTGCACATTGAAATACACATTGATCATTAATACCAAACATAGATGACGTTCCTGCATGTATAAAATATTATTATTACTATATCGTCATCAACATCATTGCTCGTTACTATTACTATTATTATTATTATAGGAACTATTATTAACACTTCAAAAATCTCATTTTACACTCCTTATAAGTGTAATTTTATTACTAATTATAAAAATTTTGAAGTGCAAAATGAGATTTTTAGAATACCAATAACAATTCCCATTATTATTACCATTATTATCATTATCCGCATTATTATTACCTAATACTTTGAAATCTGCATGATAACCACTGAGTCATGCATATGCATGTGCAGGGAATAATGAGTGAACATGGATTAGTATTATTTATTTGTTTTAATTACAACAATGTTATTTAGAGACACAAGACATGATATACTTTTTGATATTTTTTTAATATAGGTGGATATCTCACATATTATTGTATAATTCATCTCTATTATTAGATCATGTAGCAAATGTATTAGTTTTATGTGTCCAGTTAGATTATTGCATGATTAAATGTTTCAAGTTGGTCAACAACAAAATCATTTAAACACAAAACTAACACACTCTCTAATAGAGGTGGGCTCTACCTATTATACGTGAGACTCGTATATATATAAGAGATGCATCAATAAATATGTTAGTTGTGTGTCTAAATAGCATCACTCTTTGTAAAATATTAATAATCATATTTGAGTTTGTATTGATATGAATCTCTATCGATGTTAGTTAATTATATTATTTAAGTAAAAGAAGACACTAACCACTTGCTAGAAATCACTCCATAATGGCATTACATTATATATATCCCAGGGTCCAATCAAGATTTTGAAAGAGTGTATAAAATTTCATAGAAATCCAGATATATTCAATTAGATTTTATAGAATCTTTGATAGTTTTAAGTGTATTGATAAAATAAATAATTAAATAAAATCATTGCTTCAAAAAGATTTTGAAAAATTATTGATGAGGGATTTTAAAGTGTATTTTGACCCGTAAGAAATCCAACCTCTCCTCTAGGATTTTAATGGAACTTTTCCACGTATAATCCACTATATCTACAACCACCATTTTGCCATTAACATATATCACCACTTCTACCATCATATAGTCGCTGCAACCAACGCTACCACCATTGTAACTACAACCATTGCCAGTGTGACAACACCTTGCCATGGCCGGCCATAACCAGTGGCAGAGTCACTAGCGGATCAGGACAGGGGCGAGCCAATTCTAAAGTTTCTTCATTTTGTAGCTTCTGTATGTGTGCTTTTGGTTGGATACTCTACATTCTTCGACTTATCTGTCTTTTGTTCCCAACTAAGTTTATTATATTTCTCTATTGACAAAAATATGTGTTTGACAATTCACCATTTTGCATGATATATATATACACACACACACATATGAAACCGTGCATATATGGAATAGGTGAAGAATTTATCTTGGAAGAAAATTTTCATAGCTGTAGTATTGAGCCATGATTATTAATTTTTGTTCAATTTCAGTGTAGGAACTTTTAAAGAGGTTCGATGTTTATGATATAATAATCTCAATATTAATTTTTTCGTGACTCTGTTACTCTCTTTTGATTAAAAATTTTCATTCCACTACAAAAAATAAACCTTTGTCTCTCATTAATTATATTATTTTTTGTCCCACTTTCTACGCTTTCTAATTATAACTCATCACACTCATCCTCCCACAACTTGAACTTACATAAAGAGTTGCTTGTGATTAATTTGGACCGAAAATCTACATTTTTTTATGTGTCATGTGCCATCCGGATATGTGTACATGGACACAGATTAGTGGTATGGCATTTGGATGTGAAGTATTGGACTTAACCCATTCTCTTTCGGTTTCTAGTTTTTCTCTTTTCAAAGAGATACAAAGAGGGAAGATATATGATTAGAACAAGGGATACGAAGGAGGGTCGAGAGATGGGAGAAAAGTAATATGGGGTCTTTAATATTGTACCTAATCACCATTTATGTATCATTCCATTTACACATAGTCTACTATCTTTCCACCTCACTCCATCCTTCATGCATACTCTCATCTTCCATAAATTTTCTCTTCAAAAAAAAAAAAAAAAAAAAAAAAAAAAAAAAGAAAACAACCGAAAAAGAAGATGTTTAGTAGCCAATCCTCTAATTGTTAAAGATTGAGTTAATATAATGAACATGAATCTAACAGTACAGAAAGACATTTTATTATTTTTTTAACAAACAATATTTTCTATACTACGACCTCTTATTTTATTATTGATTGTGTATATTGAGACACAATAGCATAAATATATATAATCCTGATGGAAGCTTCATAAAATTAGTTTCCATTTCCGAGCTATAATTGAGCATTTTTTTATATCCTTCTTCGATTTATGTTTTTGTTTTTGAAACTAATGAGGGGTTAAAAGTAATTCAGTTACATTCCTGATTTTCAAAATTTATAAATTAATTTCAAACTAATATCAAACAACACTAAATGTTAAAAAGATATAAAAATGAGAAAAACTCAGAATATAATTCTTTCTTAGAAAGTAAAAAAATAATAATTTCAAGCTCTCTGCGAGGAAACAGAAGTTTTTTGTTTTGATTATTAGTAGGAAACAGCAATGAAAGAAAAAGATGGACCCTGCAGAAACAAACATTTTATATCCTAATTAACTAAACTCTGATACACATATAAAACACTTTACTTGATCATGATGTTATCTATCAATTTATAGTTTAATAATCCATCTCTTTGAGTACGTTAAGATCAAGCTAGCTAGCCATTGACATATATTTCCATAGGCAGCAGCCACCAACCACTCTTATAGCTAGGAATCTGCTCTAAGTTTTCTTCCCTTCATCACAGAATTTCCATTAGCCGCCTTTACTTTTAACAGGTTGTCGAAGAGAGAAAGGTTGACCAAAGCATTTAGTCAAGAGAGTGACGAAAACGATTCTCAGTGATATGAGAAGACCACCCCATACAAGCAGTTAGAACTTCGGGAGCACAAAAGAGTTTTCAGAACGAAATTGGACAGATTGCTACCACAAATCTACTGCGTCAATTTTTCTGGCAACTAAGACATGACTGGAGCAAGAAATTAGTTTTTAATGTGTTTGTTACACTAAGACATTTGCGAAATAATATACCAAATCACGTTATACCTTTGAGTATTGTATTAACAAATATATATAGTTGGAGAGGTAGCGGTGTTTCAACATTATGTAACACTGCATTATTTATATCTGTGTGTGTGTCACATTTGTGCCTGATTATCGAAAAAGGCTTGGTTAAGCCATATTACTTTATTTTAGTAGTTATGAATTGCGACCTTAAAAGCTGAGATGGTTTAGTGTGGTAGTAAAAATTCGCCGTCTTCAGTCTTGATGAATTTGTACTTATAAAAAAATAAATACCTTTGATGAAGAAGCAAAGCCTTATGCGGGCGGGTCGCCAAGGATCTTCGATGCCTTGTCAGTAAAAGCTTACCAATAGATGGTGGAGAAGAGGTATTTATAAGGGGGTGGCCAGCCATGAGGTTAGGGTTTTGCCTTACATATGGTGACTTCCCATTGGCCAAGGTTGAGTTAGGATGGATGACGAAAGAATTATCCCAAGATATTAATTAGGAGATAATATCTTAGGATTATCAAATAAGTATCCTTGCAAGTGTCCCTTTACCACAATTATGGAAATGTGTTGAGCTATTGCATGACGGCGTGGGTTCAAATCCAGTATGTGGCAAATCTAACATCTAACCTAACAAAATCTATCATTTGGAAAATAAAATCAATTAAGTATGCTTGATTGATTATGATGAGGATCCCTTACTTGCTTGAGTTGATCTTCAAACAGAAATGAATTAAAGATATAATTTGGTGATTAATCCTACCTTTAATGCCTTTGACTTTTCCATGCCACAAGCAAGGGAGCTTAGTGATGTCGTAGGCAGATGGTCAAGCCTTCAGAGACGTTGAACTACATGTTGGAATATTTGTGTGTCATGCCCATTTAATGAGGGCAATCTCGTCTTCTTTGGAAAAAAAATTCACGTATCGTCTTCTGGATATTTGGAATTGTTTTTTGCTCCACCGTTAGCATTCACTCATGAGAGTATTGCTTGTTGTATAACAATATGTCATGACCAGGGATCACCTTAAAAAAAGGAAAACTAATGAAAATGACTTGAAAACTTTGAGTTTTAATGAAAAACCATACACTAAATGGGCATGACACACAAATATTCCATCGCGATCAGTGACGTTTGTAAAGAAGCAGCTGTCATCCGCTGCTTCCCTGGTTGGACCAAGAAAAATTGATCGGTTTGTGATTTTTGTGTTTGTTTTAGTTGTCGCCATGACTAATATTGATTTCTGTTTTCTTCTTCTTCTCAATATCCTTTGTGTAGCGTCCCCTACCGACCCACCCAAAACTCCATTAGACCCAGATTTCAAACCCAGATTGGATCCAAGATACTAGAAGACATTACTAGCAACAAATTACAACAAGAACAAGCTAATTTTACCTCCTCTTTTCAAAGGTTGTAGCTCGATTCCATTAGAGCAACTCTCACCGAGAACCCTTGCTTGGATTATCCTACTTCCCATTATAGAATGTAACATGCAATGGTTCCATAGGGATCCCCAGCTTGCGTAGGTCATGTATTTGGTGGGTTAGGGTCTCAATTAAATTGGAATTTGTGGTGATGGTGCTTGAAGTTCTTTTTGGCTATGGTGATTTAGAGAGAAGGCAGAGAGTTCGAAAAGAGAGAGAGTTTCTGGAGTGTTCATGGGGGAAAAGGAAAAAAAAGAAAGAAAAGGGGAAGAAAAGAGAGTGGGCTGGGTTTCAAACACAAAACAATGGTGTAGCATTGTTAAGTTTTATAAACAGTGTAATAAGTTTCATAAACAGTATCGTAAGTTTTCATAAACAATGCAGTAAGTTTCATAAATAGTGTCGTAAGTTTTATAAATAGTGTAGAAGTTTCATAAACAGTGTGAGGACGCATGAATTCGCACGTCAGATTTTTAATTTTTTTTTAATATTAAAATTATGTCCTTTTCATTAAAATTTAAGTTCTTTTGTCATTTTTATTAAAATATACGGGTTTTTCATGTAAATTTAAGTCTTTTAATTAAATAAAGTTATCGCATGATTTTTTATTACAATAAACTTAGTTCAAGCATTTTTCATGAAAGTTCCCTAAAAAAAAAACCAAACCACAGCGCCTTATTAGTTTTAGCTAGGTATTAATTATTACTATGCGAAGACTTAAGCAACGTTTTCCGTTTCTTATAGTGCATTTAGAAGTTCTAAGAGTTTTATTTGTTAAGTACTCAAGCTCAAAATTCAACTATATTTATTTTTAATACAATTATATATTTACAAAAATTAAGATCGTGGACTGTCAAACATGGATCAACCATGATAATTTGAATCGAATTTGCATCAACGAAAGTCAAACATAAGACTTTTCACTTATATGTGAAACAGAAATATTACTAAACTGCAGTGTTAAATAACGATTCAAGTTGAATTAAAAAAAAGTTTACGATTTGCAAAGGTGAAAAGTTGTTTATGAGTTTTCATAGAAAAAGTTTTGTCCAATATTGTGAAGCCGACACATCATGTACTCACAAATATGACTGCTATATGCAATATCTGTAACATCCCACATCATCCAGGGGAGTAGATCCTGTAAGCCTTATATGTATATTTCCATCTTTACCTAGCACAAGGCCTTTTGAGAACTCACTGGCTTCGGGTTCCATCGGAACTTGAACTTAAGCGAGTTCACACGAGAGCAATCCTAGGATGGGTGACTCACTGGGAAGTTTTCATGTAAGTTTCCAGAAACAAAATAGTGAGGGCGTGGTCGGGGCCCAAAGCAGACAATATCGTGCTACGGTGGAGTCGAGCTCGGGATGTGATTGGGGCCTGGGCCGAGATGTGACAATTTGGTATCAAAACCAATCCCTGGCCGAATGTGTGCCGACGAGGATGTCGGGCCCCTAAGGGGGGTGGATTGTAACATCCCACATCGCCCAAGGGACTGGATCCTGTAAGCCTTATATGTATGTTCCCATCTCTACCTAGCACGATGCCTTTTGGGAGCTCACTGAGAATATATATATAAGGCTTATCGTGCTACAGTGGAGTCGATTAAACCGTTTATTTTTTATGGTTTTCGTTTATTGAAATATCGTGCCTGTCTATTTTACTTTATTTTACTACAACTAAATGTCTAATTGATTTTGATTTTTCTAACTTTTGCATAGTTCATCTTTGATGAAGACTAAAAAGACAGACGAGTCATATCATTAATATAAAATTCAAGCAAACCCTACAAAGTTTTCTCAAAATAAAGACTATTTGAAGGATCTCTTATACTCTATTTAAGGGAGATTCCGCTCCACTACTGATGAAGTAGGATTATTTACAATATTATTGATAACCATATTGACAACATTTCGAGATACTATTGATAATATGTCACAAAACCATGTCAACAACTATATTAACATACTAACAAATGATATGAAAGATATAGATAACATATCGACGGCATATCAGTGATCTCGCTCCATATGTGAATAGCAGAGAGCAAAATACCCCTTCCGAAGATATAAATGTACCTGCTTTGGGCTTTAGGGTGATACAAATGTATCTATGTATATGTATACATCTCCAAGGGTTTAGGCAACTACATAGGTTTGCATCCCTTTAGGACCAGGACCACTCCATAACTTTCTCTTTTCGCATCAGAGTTAGGTTTGAAAAGATTTATATTTGACTAAATCATCATTTATTTATACTTATTTGTATATGATACTAATTAAATAAGCGACAATGAATACGTACTAGGAGACTTAGAAGTACACTGGTAGATTATATATATATATATATATATATATATATATATATATATATATATATATATATATATCAACTTTAGCCTTGTGCTTTCCTTCCAACTGCTATTACAAATAACCGGCCGGTTCTGGTAAATTTTTGAAACTTAAAAGCCTTCAAAGTCAGCTTATTCTTTCATGTTCGTAACTACAACGCATGCAAAAAAGAAAGTTCTTGATATATGCTTACGTATATATATATCAATGTTTTAGAAGAAAAACACGAAAATGTCTTTCTCTGTACCAATTTTCCGAAATATTATTGTTGAGTTCAGCTTTGTGGAGAAGGTCTTCCGGATCCTAAACATTCCATTTCATTTGTGTTACTTTAAGGATCCTCCTAAAATAAAGAAACAACAAAATTGAAATCCATTTAATTAATATTTTAAATAATGATATAATTTACAAAAAGAATGAGGATTTTAATTAGATTAAGTCACATAATTAATAAGACTTTCTAAGGTTCTAAAAGATGTTAGACGCTAGTTAGGCGGCGGGTTGGGGCCTAGTGCCTAGGCGGCTAGTTGGGACTTAGTCGGGGGCCTAGGCGGATTTAGGTAAATTTATTATATATTGTGTAAATAAGTGGCTATTTATACATAAAAAAATACACATAATTTTATGGTGATACATCAATTGCAAAATAAAATGACATACATATTATAAAGTATTAGAACATATTGCAAACATCGATAACATGCATAATGAGTGTTTATCCAAGTATTCAATAAGTCTCTTACATTTTATTGACAAAATAAAATGCAAAATGAAAGTTATGATTTTGTGTCTAAGTGAGAGTCACGACCTATGCGAGAGTAGGCCTAGGCGGGCACCTCAGCGGGTACTTTCTTAATTTTCAAACGCTTAGGGACTAACAAGGTGATGGCCAGCCGCCTAACACCTAGGCAGGGCCTAGGCGGCGCTAGACAAAGATTTTTAGAACAATGGGACATTCATAATCATTTTATACTGAACTCATCATTTACGAGAGATAAACACAAGACCTTTTATTCACAGACGAAAAGGTTTACTAACACATTCAAAACCCTATACAACCCTAGGTTAAGGGCCGAGTGAAAAAAAGTATATTATGTACTTTGTGAGTTGGATCCCACATGAACTTCTTTCTTTTTCTAAAAAAAAATTATTTATGTCACAATAATAAGAACAACAATTGACAATAATTGTCACCATAATCTGTTTAGGTGAGAATTTGTATTAAATATGTCCGTACAACAATGGTAAATATGTCTCATGCAAAATTTATATAGAAGCAAGCTTGATGCGTAATTTTCCTTGTTGAGTTCGGACTTTGTTACTTTTTCTAAGATGGGTTTGACTGCTATGCTTAACTGATCCATTAGCATCACTAATAAAATGTAAGCCATTTCCTTTTCTCCACTGCTACAAGACTAATGGATGCCGTGTCGGCACAATCAACATCATATGCTGTTTAGTTCATCTGTAAGGTAAACTTTTAGGTGTTGGGGAAAAATGCTTGGAAGCCATTAAAGTCAAGGCGGTTATGCTTGCCAAAAGCAACATCTCTGAAAGGCTAATTAGATATAATATATGTTCGCATGTTGTACCCTAAAAAATAAAAAGAATAAAAGAACCAAAAGCTTACCACCTAATCCTATATAACTTGGTTGATGATTTAGACCTATCTTCAAAGAAGATGTTAAATATGTCAAATAAGATTAAAAGACATTCAAGCGTTCTTCAATGGATATGCCAAATATGATGGGGCAGTTTAGTCATTTGATTCCTTACTTCTAGCTATCTTTTTTTTACAACAAACAATGAAGGAGTCAAATATTTTTAATTTAATTTTTTAATTCATGGGTCCCATTAGCAACCAATAGAAAAAAAATAAAAATTAATTTATATTATTTTTTATTAGTTAATGTAACTCTGGGCCCAATAAATAATAAAATACATATTTGACACATCCATTGGAAAAGAAGAGGATTTAGCACTTATATTCAATTTGCCATATCAATCATCAAATATAATTTTGACATCTCCTTTAGAGATGCTCTTAAGTGGTTTTTTTTTTTTTTTCTCTGTAGCACCCATGTTTTGTTTAAATTGGCTTTCTAAGAATGGAGAAAATTTCTCTAAACTTCATTGTGGTAATCAAATTGTGTAATGAAGGGAATGCAATTTTGTAGAACCGCAATAGTTGGCTTCATAGAAAATTTAAGGGGCTTACAGATATTGGTCCTGATTCCCAATGTAGCATTACGTCTAGTCCAGCATCATACTACTCGTAGAAGCGGAATAATACGGTTGCCACATATACAATATTCAAGGGCTTAATATTGTTAAATTTTACCACAATTGCCATTGTTATTGTAAGAACCAGCTATAGTGTAATACAATCTAGCGCATGATCAATCAAAGGTGTGGCGAATAACAAGCTAGAGAGATGAATGAGAACATTCCAATTTTAATTTTCTGCACAAAAATGGATCTGGTACATGGAGAAAGAAATACACTGCTCATGTCTTTTTATTTCTCTCAAAAGACTCATCTTTTCTCTCTAGGGCCAATGCAAAGCTGAACCTAATAGATAATACCCAAAAAATAGTTCTAGACACAGCCAACACATATAAAATAAAAACAAAAAAACATGGCTAATTAGTTTCTCCAAAACAACAACTTTAATATATAACACTCCCCTCAAAGTGATGTTTTGGAAACGAGTCCAAGCTTAGCAGAAAGAGCTTCAAATTGTCCCTTTGAGAAAGCTTTAGTAAGGATATCTGCAACATTCTCCTTGATGCTCACATGTTCATTCCTAATGGTTCCATCAAGAGCTTTTTCACGAATGGAATGATTCTCGATCTTAATATAGTTGGTCCTGGCATGGAAAACGAGATTTGATCCAATCTTGATAGCACTTTGATTATCACCAAAGAGAGTAGTTGATTTGTCAGAAGGTTGATTATCACCAAAGACAGTAGTTGATTTGTCAGAAGGTTGATTAACATCCTTGAAGAGTCTCCAAAGTCAAACACACTCTTGGGTTGTGAGTAAGGCAGCCTTATAATCCGTTTTTGTAGTTGAAAGTGAAACTGAGTCTTGTTTCTTCCTACACTAAGAAACACCTGTAGAGTTGTAAACACGAAAATTCTATACCGAATGAAACGAGAACATGTATACAAAGTAGATTTGTATTGATGAATTTGTAGGGTTACAATCTCTGTTTACAATTTTCCTCTGATTCAGTCTTCAAATTTGATCCAAGGGTCACGATGACTTGATCTTGGACGAACGATTGAACGATTGCTTCAAGTTTTGAGCTTGAAACAATGTGTGGATAGTCTTCACCTCTAGGTTTGTGTATGACCTGCGGCCAAAATGATGTTGATGTGAGATTTTTTTAATTCAAGAGTTTTGGCGACTTGATCTTGAATTGAACGTCGTTACAAGTTGAAGGGAAATCTATGAGATTCATGTGGGATTTCTAATGACTAGCATGCATATACAATTCAAAATTTATATACGAAAGCAACGGAAGCATGTTATCAAATAATATCAAAGCTATAGTCATGCAAATCCCCTTCAAGGTTCATAGGTTTATATATGATGCATCAAAACATTTAAGTTAAGAACAAAGTGTAGGAATAGATCTATACCTCTTGATCTAGATTTTAGACCAAGGATGTACCACCTCCAAGCCCTTTGTTCCTTGAACTCCTTGAGCCTAGCCTCCCTCCTTGCCTCCTCCACTTTGTTAGTATGAGTGCTCCTTTGGTTCTCCTTTAGTCTCCAAAGTAGAAGACCTCTAAAGATCCACACCCACTAGTGTAGTGAGATGGATGGAGGAATGACCAAAAGGGAGATAAGATGATTAGCTCACACTCCCTAATGGTGGCCGGCCTTTGGGTGTTTTAGAGAGATATTTTCTTTTTTCTCTTTTGTTGTTTTAACACACACAAACCCTATTAAAATTATCTCTATAAAGTTCCTTATATAGATAAAAAGAAACCTAGTCAACAACTTGACTTCCACTCTCTCCCTTTCCCTTTAAGTGGCCGGCCTTTAGTGTTTGGTTTGGGCTTTGGGCTTTTATTATTTCAAGTCATCCTATGCTTGAATAAAAGCCCAATGGGTGTAGGTCCAATGGGCCCAATTAAACCCGAACGTTTCTTTAAGCCCAAAACGATCTTATATCGCTTTTATGATTTCATTAGACTTTCTAATTAATCACAACACTTAATTAATCCAATTAATTATTCCCATCATCCATTAGTGGTATCACTACAAGAGTGTATCGGTGTACAATCATTTTAGGTTCTAATTAGCAAGGCAGTGAGGTGATTGGCACCAATCCAATTGATTATATTTAATCCAATCACTTAGTGAATTAAAACTTCCTTTTAATTCACCTTCTTCTTTGACTACTACATTTAATCATCTAGAAGAACTCACAAGCCATGAGTGACATCTAACCATATATCATGGCTACCCAAGCTAATGTAGAATTTGTTTGGAGAACCTATTCAGTTGGAATTACAATGTAATTCGATCATTCTCTAAAACAATACTCTCAATCACATCATTAGGGTATGGATATATTATGTCAAACCCCTAATGTGATTATTCCTTCTTATATGATTCAATTGAGTCGTATAGGAACGCTTTCCTTTATTACGCTCGATACTTCGGCCGAAGATTCCAGAATCATATCTTAGAGTATTCTTCCTCTCTTAACGAAGATTAGAGATTCCTTGTTGCGCATTCACTTGCTTTCATGACTAAGTGGCTTAACCCCAACTATGCCGTGGACACCCACGAATGGGGTGACTTTGACATAATCAAAGATCAAGTACTTAACCACAAGACAACGTCGATGCCTCAGGTCAAAGGACTACTTACATTATTCCAACCATAAGAGTTACTTGCTTGACATGTGAGTAGACCTCCATGCAAGTACTCTCGTTCGATTGTGTTCAGTGAACTCATTCCCTTAATGAGCACCTACATACTTGTCTTAGTGTCACTACACGAATGGGATAAGACTTTCCATCCTTCCAATTGAAGCGGACATAGTATGTACCGGTCTATGCATTGTCAGTTTCCCTCCGACAATCCTATGACTAGGAACCTTTTGGACATGATGGTTATGTGAAGAAGGTCTCTGTAGTCTAACATCATTAGATTACTTCTTCAACCGATCCATTGTCCATGGATTCACTATTTAGGACATATATCGTTCATTGAGATAGTCCTAATTAGTATCTTTGCCATTTGATGTATAAGAGTCATCTATACATCCATTCATTTGTCCTGAAAGGTTTCTTCCAAAGATTGACTTTCAGGGCATATTTCCAACACAAGTTTCAAGTTTGCAACAAAGTCTTGAAGAAATCGGCACAAGTGCTTGTTGATTCTTCAAGGGAATGCTTCGACTTTGGTCGAAAGAAAGCTTCGACTTTGGTTGTACATTCTTCGAAGAAATCTTTAGTAGCGTATTAGTCTTCAAAGATTTGGCAGAGGTTCTCCTTTTGTGAGAGTTTCAGCCCTTCAATGTAGAAATTGTCGACCTTTGTTTGTCCTGGGACCTTGTAATTATAGACATCCAAAGCCATGCCTTGATTTGTCCATTGAAGAATTTAGGCATGTTTTGTGTCTTGTTTTCAGCCACTTTCCCTTGCTTGGCTGAAATCTATAGGGCTTGTTGCCTATTTTGTGAGCAATCTTCAATTCTTGCTTGTTTTGTGAAGATGCTTTAGCTTTCTTTTTGGTTTTGAGAGAAATTTGAACCCCTTGTCGATTTTAAGGGGTATTTCCCCCTTTTGGCCGAATTTTGGGGAAGTTTTGAGCTTCCTTTACTTGATTTGTGCCACATGTCATTGATGACTTGTCCATTTGTGATGAGTCATATACCACATGGAGCATTGTGATGCATCATTTGCATGCAACGAAATTTACATGTCTACAAATGCCCTTACTTCAAGGTGCGTTGTGGGCATGTGCTTGTTACATGTAGGAATTTTGTTTTGAAGTCCTGCAATGTGAATGTTCTAATCAAGGGTCGTTGAGCCTTGATCTTGGATTAGTTTGCTTTTTCAAGGGCCGTAAAGGCGTATTTCTTGAACGAAACATTTCTTCAAAGGCCGTTGAGGCTTGATCTTGAATGAAATGAAAATTTTCTTCAAGGCCCGTAGAGGCTTAATCTTAAATGAAATGGAAATTTTCTTCAAGGGTCATAGAGGCACTACTAAGAAACCATTTATTAGTGTCGCTACGATAACCGACAAAAACCACATATTAATGTCGGATATTAAGCAAAATCCGACAGAAAATGGATGTAGTGGCGGATATAATAACTGACAGATTTGCCAGCGTCAGGAAATGAATTTTCCGATAGAAAATAGTCTAAAACTGACATAAATTGTGTCGGATGTAACCGACAGAGAATATATTAATAATGATAAATAAATGCATTTTCTGTCGGATAAAACCGACAGAAAATGGTAAAATTGCTAAGACTTGTGTCGGATGTAACCGACAAAGAATTTATTAATAATGAACCAATAAAAACATTCTTGTCGGCTAAAACTGACAGAAAATATATTAATAATAAAAAAAATATAAACCACTTTCTGAATCATTTCTTCCCCTTCCAATTCATTCTTCCACATCACGCACACACAGAAAGAAGAGAGAAAACAGAGAAGCAGTGGCCACCAACAGAGCCTCTCGCTTTTCTTCACCCTCTTCTGCATTGTAAGTTCACTCACATCTCCTTCATTTGTTCAAAGCTCCCATCTCCATCAAACTCTCTGCAATTCCCAACTTTACTTCCTATTGACTCTCAATTTTACTGTTTTTCCGATCTAGTAGTACGAACGAAGTAGCATTTTTCTACGCATCAATGCTCGGATTAAAAGTCAAAATTTTGTTTTGTATAATCAAATCAAACACCGAAATAATAACATAGATTAGGGAAACAAACTTACAATTGATTTTTTTTTTGTATAATCTAATACCGAATCTGCAATCTCCTTCAAAACTTCCCCTTTAAATCTCTATATCAACATCTGAAAACGCCAACAGAAACCACAAAAAGATCAGAATTACACAAAAACAAAAAATTGAATTAAAATTCCATAGAATTGAGAACCAAAGGCGAACAACCGAACCCTAATTGCACCTGAAAATTCGAAAATTGGGACGAAATTGGTAAGGAGGAGGCGAAGATCTGAACGATTCGGCGAAATTGAAGCCCTAAAAATAACTGAGGCTCACGAAAATGAAATTAATTTTTCCCACAAACAAAAAAAAAAGAAGGTAAGTTTGAAGGATGTTTCGTGAAATTAGAGAACCTGTGGGATTTGGGCGACGTATTGGCGAGGATTGACGTGTTTGACGGGTAATTGGCAGTCCTTGAGGAGATCAAGAGTGTCGGCGGCCATACTGCCTTTGCTGGGCAGGCCGAGGCAAATCTCGTTCCGTTCAAAAACTCGGCCGTTCACTGCTTCCGCCGCCGCTGTTTGCAGCTGCGAGACTGCATGTGATGTGGAAGGAGAGGGAGATGGTGACATACTGGGTGGGGAAGAAGGTGTTATTTGGCAGGTTTGATGCCAACATATTTTTGCTCTTTTTGTTTGGATTTGGAAATGTGAGGAGTCGGTGTAGATGGAGAGAGAGGAGAGAGAGAAGGAGGTTTTAGGTGGGTGGCTGACGAATGAAAATTAACAAAATATAAGTTACACGTTGTGTCGGTTAAAACCGACATAAATTTTTTTTAAAACATAAACCCATAGGAAAATAAATGGCGGCAAAATTCCCCCCAAAATTCCCTCCCAAAATTTTGTTACGATTTAAATAAATAAAATAATAATTGTTCGGGTTAATGAATAAATAAATAATATGTATTTAAATAGAATACGTTTTTAAAAATTAAATAAATAATTGTTTGGTTTAATAGATACTCATGTAAAATATGCAATAAAGAAATAAAAAAGATAATTGTACAATGAAAATGTCATTACACAAACTAAGTATTGTCTAATCAATACTTGAAAAACATAAATAAAAATTTAGCACAAATTACTTTTCCCACTTCAAAATTTAGGCAAATTTAACGGAGATATGCATTCTACGAAACTAGTTTCAATGATCAAACCGTCAAACTTGTTTGTAGATACTACAAGATCGCATACGTAAAAAATTGCAAGAAAAAAACATTAAGAAATTAGGAAACGGAACAAAAGTTTTCGACGGTTATAAACGAAAAATCACAATTTAACAATTATTTTAGCTCAAGTTTTGATGATTTTTTTACAGTTATACTCCTCAACCCTATAAGAATGCAATGAACAAATTCGATCTGCAATTTAAAATATTTACACTAGTGGGTACCACAAAATCTTATTTTATATTTAATGAAAATATAATATTAACTCTAAGTGTTTGTTTAATCTACCGTTTTGACGCGATATGCATTCTACGAAACTTTTTTCAACGATCCAACCATCAAACTTGTTTGTACACACTCCGAGATTGCATACGTAAAAAATCGTAAAAACCAAATATTAAAAGATTACGTAACAGAACAAAAGTTTAATTTAAGAATGTAATGAATAAATTCAAAGATTTTGATGATTTTTTACAGATACACTCCTCAACCTTATAAAAATGTAATGAATAAATTCGATCTTTAATTTAAAATATTTACACTAGTGGATACCACAAAATCTTATTTTATACTTAATAGAAGTATAATATTAACTCTAAGTGTTTGTTTAATCTACAGTTTTGACGCAATATGCATTCTATGAAACTTTTTTCAACGATCCAACCATCAAACTTATTTTTACACACTCTGAGATTGTATACGTAAAAAATCGTAAAAAACAAACATTCAGAGATTAGGTAACGAAACAAAAAATTTCGATGGTTATAAACAAAAAATCACAATTTAACGGTTATTTTAGCTCCGATTTTGATGATTTTTTACAGCTACACTCCTCAACCCTATAAGAATGTAATGAATAAATTTGATCTTCAATTAAAAATATTTACACTAGTGGATACCACAAAATCTTATTTTATACTTAATAAAAGTATAATATTAACTCTTAAGTGTTTGTTTAATCTACAGTTTTGATGCAATATGCATTCTACGAAACTTTTTTCAACTATCCAATCGTCAAACTTATTTGTACACACTCCGAGATTGCATACGTAAAAAATCGTAAAAAATAAACATTCAGAGATTAGGTAACGGAACAAAAGTTTTCGACGGTTATAAAAGAAAAATCACAATTTAACGGTTATTTTAGCTCCGATTTTGATGATTTTTTACAGCTACACTCCTCAACCCTATAAGAATGTAATGAATAAATTTGATCTTCAATTAAAAATATTTACACTAGTGGATCTTATTTTATACTTAATAGAAGTATAATATTAACTCTAAGTGTTTGTTTAATCTACAGTTTTGACGCAATATGCATTCTATGAAACTTTTTTCAACGATCCAACCATCAAACTTATTTTTACACACTCTGAGATTGTATACGTAAAAAATCGTAAAAAACAAACATTCAGAGATTAGGTAACGAAACAAAAAATTTCGATGGTTATAAACAAAAAATCACAATTTAACGGTTATTTTAGCTCCGATTTTGATGATTTTTTACAGCTACACTCCTCAACCCTATAAGAATGTAATGAATAAATTTGATCTTCAATTAAAAATATTTACACTAGTGGATACCACAAAATCTTATTTTATACTTAATAAAAGTATAATATTAACTCTTAAGTGTTTGTTTAATCTACAGTTTTGATGCAATATGCATTCTACGAAACTTTTTTCAACTATCCAATCGTCAAACTTATTTGTACACACTCCGAGATTGCATACGTAAAAAATCGTAAAAAATAAACATTCAGAGATTAGGTAACGGAACAAAAGTTTTCGACGGTTATAAAAGAAAAATCACAATTTAACGGTTATTTTAGCTCCGATTTTGATGATTTTTTACAGCTACACTCCTCAACCCTATAAGAATGTAATGAATAATTTTGATCTTCAATTAAAAATATTTACACTAGTGGATCTTATTTTATACTTAATAGAAGTATAATATTAACTCTAAGTGTTTGTTTAATCTACAGTTTTGACGCAATATGCATTCTATGAAACTTTTTTCAACGATCCAACCATCAAACTTATTTTTACACACTCTGAGATTGTATACGTAAAAAATCGTAAAAAACAAACATTCAGAGATTAGGTAACGAAACAAAAAATTTCGATGGTTATAAACAAAAAATCACAATTTAACGGTTATTTTAGCTCCGATTTTGATGATTTTTTACAGCTACACTCCTCAACCCTATAAGAATGTAATGAATAAATTTGATCTTCAATTAAAAATATTTACACTAGTGGATACCACAAAATCTTATTTTATACTTAATAAAAGTATAATATTAACTCTTAAGTGTTTGTTTAATCTACAGTTTTGATGCAATATGCATTCTACGAAACTTTTTTCAACTATCCAATCGTCAAACTTATTTGTACACACTCCGAGATTGCATACGTAAAAAATCGTAAAAAATAAACATTCAGAGATTAGGTAACGGAACAAAAGTTTTCGACGGTTATAAAAGAAAAATCACAATTTAACGGTTATTTTAGCTCCGATTTTGATGATTTTTTACAGCTACACTCCTCAACCCTATAAGAATGTAATGAATAAATTTGATCTTCAATTAAAAATATTTACACTAGTGGATCTTATTTTATACTTAATAGAAGTATAATATTAACTCTAAGTGTTTGTTTAATCTACAGTTTTGATGCAATATGCATTCTATGAAACTTTTTTCAACGATCTAACCATCAAACTTATTTTTACACACTCTGAGATTGTATACGTAAAAAATCGTAAAAAACAAACATTCAGAGATTAGGTAACGAAACAAAAAATTTCGATGGTTATAAACAAAAAATCACAATTTAACGGTTATTTTAGCTCCGATTTTGATGATTTTTTACAGCTACACTCCTCGACCCTATAAGAATGTATTGAGTGAATTTGATCTTCAATTTAAAATATTTACAATAGTGGATAGTATAACATTAACTCTTAAGTGTTTGTTAAATCTATCAATTTGATAGGATATGCATTCTATGAAACTAGTTTCAACGATCCAACAGTTAAATATGTTTGTATATACTCCGAGATAGCATGTGTAAAAAATCACAAAAAAAAAAAAAACATTTAGAGATTAGGTAAAGGGATCGTGAGTGAAAAAAAATTTAAACCATTTGTTTATTTATTTTAATCAATGTAACATTTTAAAATAATAAAATAGTTAATTTCTGTCGGTTATAACCGCTACTATTAACTTATAAACCGTCAGAATATGTTAAAAATATTAAAAAAAAAAGAATTCAAAAATACTGAGGGTTATAATAATTTTATGGCGGTTAAATCCGCCAGGAAAAATCCGCTAGGAATTTTATGTCGGATATATCCGACATAAATTAACTTTAATCCGACAATAAATAAATTATGTGTCAGATATTTTTTATCCATCAGAATGGCTTATTAACCGCCAGAATCATCCGACACCTAAAGCTAATATTGTAGTAGTGAGGCTTGATCTTGAATGAATTTTTTTTTGAAAATGGACAAATCAACACATACTTATTGTGTGTATTGATTTTCCATGATTGTTTTGACTAAATACATTTGGTGTATTTTGAGGCATGGATTTTTTCCTTGTGGGTGTGGGAAAACTGCTTTTTCCTTCCTTAAGTAGAAGCCTCCTTCAATTTTGGCAATGAGGGTGATTTCCTTCAAGGTTTTGGAAAGCTTTAATGTTTGTCCTTCGGTAAGTAGGATTTACATTTTTTTCTTTTTCCTTTCCATTTTTTTCGGCCAAGGGGGTGTTTGCCCTCTTGGTTTCAAAAACTTGAAGACTTGTCCTTGCCTTGGAGGGATTCCCTTTTGTATTTTGGCAAGGAAATGTACTTTCCTTTGATGTTTTAAAAATTTTAAAGCCCTTTCCTTATTTGTTTGTTTACTTTTCTTCTCTTTGCTGATTTTGGTACAAAAAAGCATGTTTTTTTTTCTTTTCTATTGCCGTGTATCACCTTACCTTTTTTTTTTGCTTAGAATTTGCTTCCTTGTTTTGATTTTCCTTTTGCTATTTGGTATGTATATTCCCTATAGCATTAAGAAGCAATTGACCCTTATTTATAAGGCAATTGGGTGTGTGTTCTTATCACAACACATTCTTGTCGTGCACATTGACTCTGCTTACTTCCGTGAGTTATAGCTCCTTGAAGCTTGTTGCAGTGTGTCACTTTTTACCGTGTGGTGCTGTGCAAACGACTGTAGTGGGGTTACGTTGTGTAGTGCCCTTTGGTCATAGTTTTCCCTCTGTGGTGATGTTGCTGTGCAGTGCAAGAAATGCTTGCGTAATCTTTGCAGGGTTGCGTAGTGTGATTACATAGCATTTTGGTTTTCTTTGCTACTGTAGCATGCTTTTAAGGATCGTCTTGTGGCTACCTTCTTTGCTGTGTTGCTCAAGCTTTTGTGGTTGATTTCTTTTTGTTGTTGTGACTTTGTCATCATCATTCTTCAATGCTCACGAGGTTTGTCTCGCATGTTTTTTGCTTTAGTGAAACAATCTTATTTTCTTCTTGCTATCCCACTTTCTGCTTATGTTTTTTTTTTCGTTGCAGCTATGGTATTTTTCAAGTGCTTTAAGAGCAATACCATCACTATTCTTACGAAGGAAGGCGATTCACAAGATAAAGGAACGACGTTGAAACTTTGTGCGCCGTTGACTGACCCTAAGGTGCTTGTTCTTCCTGTAAAAGATAACTCGATGCATATCAAGTCGTGGTCTTTTGAAGTATCTTGGGAGGTGAATAATTTTGGTCGACCAAATACGAAGAAGAAGGCATGTACATCAAGGATTCTTATCTTGAATCCTCACTTTTGATAGTCAAGATTACCGAGCTTATGGCTACCTCAACTAAGTATTCTTCTTTGCATGCTGTTTCCTCGAAGAAGTTGAATCTAAAGGTTAGAGCTCAGCAACTTGCGACAATAGACTTATCAATTGCCTAGGTTCAATCTTTACAGCAAGTCGTTTCGAAAGGTTATCAAGCTACATGGACTTCTTTGGCTTCTGTCTAGGCGCATCTAGAAGCGTTGGCGTGAGAACGAGAACTATTGGAAGTTGAAGCATCACCACTTCAGGGTGTTCTCTCGGAGTAAGAAGCTACACTTTCTCATCATTAAGATGAGATTTCATGCCTAGAGCAAGAGAAATGCATGACTATGGAGTTGCCCATCTTGTCTCCCAAAAATGTGGAGACTTTGAAGACTTTGGAAGGCTTGCTTGAAGATCATCAACGTAGTTTTAGGGATATAGCTTTCAAGTAGTGTCTTACGTTCTTTGTTCTTTAAGCCTTTTTTTTTATTAATTCTTTTTTAATAAGGCTTTGGAGTTGACTTCTTCCTTTAAAGAAATAAAGTATTCACAATTTGAATTTGCTCTTTATACTTCAAAGTGTTTGCATTTTTTGTGTGTTGGTGATGTGACTGTACTTGAAGTTTTGAAGTTTCAAGTTGCTTACGTACCCTCGGTTGAGGATTGTGTTGTCCCTCGGTTGAGGATTGTGTTGTTGATGATGTGACTGTACATGACGTTGTTCAAAGGAATGATGGATTGTTTTTTGATAGTTTTGATGGTGATTTTGCCATACACAGTTTATGCTCTTGCAGGCCAAGAGCGTTGAGTGTCACATTTTAAGCTCGTGTGAACAAGGAGCATTAAGTGTCACCTTTTAAGCTTGTGTGAACAAGAAGCATTGTGTTATGCAATTTAGGCTCATGCAGGTGAGGAGCTTTGTGTCGTGTACAGTTTAAGCTCATGCAAGCGAGGAGCATTGGGTGTCACCTTTTAAGCTCACGCAAACAAGGAGCATTGGGTGTCGCATTTTAAGCTCGTGAAACCAAGGAGCATTGTTGCCGTGTGCAGTTTAGGCTCATGCAGGTGAGGAGCTTTATGCCGTGTGCAGTTTAGGGTCATGCATGCGAGTAGCATTGGGTGTCGTCTTTTAAGCTCGTGTGAACAAGGATCATTGGGTTTGGTTTAGGGGTAATAGCACTTTAAGAACCTTTCGTTAATGGGGCCGATTTTAAGCCGTCTTCCTCCATGATTAAGTAGGCACCGTTAATGTAGACCTCTTGTATTACGTAAAGTCCATCCCACTTTGAGATGAACTTGCTTTTTGTTTTATGAGTTGTGATGATGGGCCTTCGTAATGCCAAGATAAGATCTCCAGTTTGGAAAGACCTTGGGCGAACCTTCTTGTTGAATGCCTTGGATAGCGGTGCTTGGTAGCATTTTAAGTGTTGTTGAGCTTTGAGCCTTCTTTTGTCAAGTGCTTCAAACTCTTGAAGTTGTAGCTTTGCATTTTCCTCTTCAGTCAAGCCTTCTTGTATAGCCATCCTTAGTGAAGGGATTTGACTTTCGAGCGGCAGAACAGCTTCCACGCCATATACAAGAGAATAAGGCTTAGCCAGGGTAAGAGTTTTATGTGTCGTCCTATATGGCCAAAGTGCTTCGCTTATTCTTTTGTGCCAGTCTCTTTTTGTTCGATCGATCACCTTATTTAGGAGGTTGCACAACATTTTGTTGAATGCTTCCGTAAGATCGTTGACCGGAGCATGATACATGGAAGACTTGTGTTGCTTGAATTTGTATTTCTCGTAAAGTTCGTCCATGAGTTAGTTGGATAACTGTTTTTCATTATCGGTGATGATGCAACGAGGCACACCATATTGATGGATGATAATAGTTGACAGTTTCCTTCTTGACTTGCCTTAGGTGTACAGCTTCAACCCACTTACAAAGGTAATTCGTTGCGGCTAGGATGTAGGCTTCTCATGCAGATGACTTTGGTGTGATTGGTCCTACAACGTCCAATCTTCATGCATCAAATGGCCATGAAGCAACTGTAGGGTGTAATGGTTCAGGCGATTGATGTATGAAGTTGGCGTTGAATTGGCAGACTTGGCACCTTTTGGCATACTCCAAGTAATCTTTCACCATGCTTAGCCGGTAGTAACCTATTCTTTTGAACTGGAAATGTAGCTTTGGTCCAGACTGATGTGCCAGCCATACACCTGAGTGTGATTTTTCCATAGCTTGATTGGTTTCTTCCTCACCTAGGCATCTCATAATTACGTCTTCAAAAGAGCGTCAGTAGAGTGTTCCTTTGTAGTAAAGGAAGTGAGGTGTTTGCCGATGTATTTCAAAACGGTGTCTAGGATCATCTTAAAGCTTTCCATTTCCCAAGTAGTCAATTAGTGGCTATCTCCACTCTTTAGTGTTAACTAGAAGTATTGAGATGATGTTTGTATCATCCAGTAGCATTTTAGTGACGAGTAGGATCACCCACCTTTGGCAAACTGGCACGTCTGTAGCTTCGTTTTCTCTTAGCACCACATTTGAGGCTAGGTTAGCGGGAGCATTCACCATTGGATTTTCTTTTCTTGGCACATGTTCTAGCGTCACGGTAAAATTTTTTGTAGCAGTTGAGCTGCTAGCCTAAAGTATATCTTTCCTCACTTCATATTTAGTCAAGAGTTCATTGATTATGAGCATGGAGTCGCCATACACTTCTAGCGTTGTGATTTCGATTTCGATCACCATTTGGAGTCCAATGATCAGTGCTTAGTACTCAGCGACGTTGTTGGAGCATAGCTCGCTTAGTCGGAAGGAATAGGGTAGTACTTGTCTTTGTGGCAACATGAATACTACTCCTGCCCCCACTTCGTCCATTCATGCGGATCCATTGAAGAAGATTGTCTATGTCGGGAAGATGTCGATGTAGAACACTTCCTCATCAGGCAAGTTGTCTGAGATTTTCCAATCGGTTGGTATTAGATGATCGGCAAGGAAGTTTGCTAGTGCTTGTCCATTGGTGGCTTTAGTTGGGATGTAGATGATCTCGTATTGATTGAGAAGCAACGCTCATTTAGCTAGTCGCCCTGTCAGAATGGGTTTTGACATAACGCACTTGACTGGGTCGGCTTTAGCAACCAAGTGGATGTTGTAAGCTTGCATGTAGTGTCTTAGCTTTTGAACAACAAAAACTAGGGCAAGGCACATCTTCTCGATCGGTAAGTAGTTAAGCTCGGCACCAATGAGAGCTCTACTTAGGTAGTAGAGTGCTCTTTCCTTTTGGTCTTCATTTTCTTGTGCCAAAAGTGCTTCAATGAAACCCTCTTGTGTGGCAATGTATAGGAGGAGTGGCTTTCCAAGCACGGGAGCCCCTAAGACATGTGGGCTTGCCAGGTACCTTTTTATGCTCTCAAAGGCATTGCGATATGTGTTATCCCATATGAATGAAGCGTCATTCTTCATGAGTCTACTGAAGGGTTGACAGTGTCCAGTGCATTACGCATTGATATGTACTTCCAGCTTTCTTTAAGCCAAAAGGCATTACGCGTTGATAAGTAGTGCTAGAGTGTGGAAGGCTGTTAGTTCCTCATCTTCAGGAGCCATGTGGATTTGATTGTATCCAGAGGAGCCATCTATGAATGATAATGCCTTGTGGCCAGTGGTTGTGTCCACCATGATTTCGATGATTGGTAAGGGAAATTCATCATTCAGGCAAGCATTGTTGAGGTCGTGAAAATATATGCAAACACGTATTTGTCCATATTTCTTAAGGACAATGATGATGTTGAAGATCCATTTAGGGTATTGTACCTTTCAAATGAAGGTTGCTTTGATTAGTTTGTCAATCTCTGCCCCAATTTGTGGGATGAGCTCAGATCGATATCGTCTTTGAGTTTGCTTTATTGGTTGCGTTCTAGGCTTGATTGCAAGACGATGCACGGCGATGGTAGAGTCAAGGCCAGGCATTTCTTTATATGTCAAAGCAAAGACATCTTTGTACTCCATTAGCAGTTGGTAGTACTCCTCGATCTCGTCCGCACTTAGTAGTGCACTTACGAAGATAGGTTTTGGTTCCTCGCTTGTGCCTAAGTTGAGCTCCTTGAGACCATCAACCATGGCTTGCCCGCCCCATCCTCGAGCTGTGGTGGTGCTGCAGTGACGTCTTCCTCAGGGATTTCATCTTCTTTGTCTTATTGGATTGTGATGTGGAAGATGTCTTAGAACTTATCTTCAATGTTGTCCTCTTGGGCATGTTGGCATGAAGATTGGTCAGTGTGAATGATGGTGTGCCTCTTTACCTTCAGTTGTCATTTTGTTTCAACTTCCAAGGTTGCTTGGCCCTTCATCCTTGAAAGAATTGATCTTCAAACATCATTCTTTGCTACTAGACCGTCGAGCTTTTCTTCTTTTGGCATTGTCTTCCTAAAAGCAAGCTATAGAAAGTTCTTGCATCAATCATATGGAATAGTGTGCTTGGTGTGAGTACCAATGGTGATTTGCACTTGGATCACGCCCATCGCTCTTTGTCCTCCATGGTTAAAACCTTGGACTAGGAAGTGTCTTCGGGATAGTTCATCCACTATGATGCCGATTGTGATCATTGTTGACTTTGGCATGATGCTTATGGCCGATCCACTATCCGCAACCATGTTGTTAACTTTGTGCTCCTTTACGTACCTAGAGACGAAGAGATGACGGTTGTCAGGCTTTGATCCCATCAACAAGTCAGTGAAGTTGATTGCATCATGGGCGGCACAACATGTGGCATACTCATGTGGCTGAAGTTTTAAGCCTTTGTCCTTACTTTCTTGTACTTTGTGGTCATCAGGACTCGCCAAGATTGCTACTAGTGATTTTCGCATCTCCTTGGGCAATAGTAGTGATTCCTCGATGCTAAAGTATATTGGTAGGCCTTCTTTGGGCGTAAGGGTCTTCTCTTCCTCGATGACGATAGCTTTGCCTTTTGAGGGTTCTACTATCTTTACTTCAACCATGTGACAGGCAATGGTAGTGCATTGTTGGAAGAAGTCTTTTAGGAAGTACTCGTGTAAGGATAAGGGAATGTGTGGCTCTTACTCCATAGGTTCCCGAGCGTACTTTGGCATAATAACTTTTACAGTTCTTTTGGGATTCCTACTGTTTCGGCAACGGTGCTTTCTCCCTGGTTCCACCTTTGGTCTTGTGGCTTGTGGTCTTAGCTTCCTTGTCCTTGTAGGTCACCAATGTCCATCATTCTTCATCATCGGAAGGCGTATTTTGGTGGCTTGCCCTTAGTGATGGTTGTACGGAAGGTGCCGTGTAGCTTGAGCATGGACGAGAGTGGTTAGGCGTCACTTGGAAAGGCATGGGATCGTAGGATCTAAATGTAATCATAGTAGTATGTGTTGTGGCTGTGTCTTCAAGGTCAAGCTGGATATGCCCTTATTGTGCTAGCTTCATGATTAGCTCCTTGAGGACAAAACACTTGCCAACAGGATGACTCACGATGCAATACGTAGGATCGTTAATGTGATTCATCTCTTTAGGGCGCTTGCATTCAGGTAACTCAATTACCTTATTTTCCAGTAAGTCGTCTAGCATTCCAACCACGTCAGAGTCAGGAAAATGGTACGTCTTCTGCTTCAGTTCCCTCAAGATGTTTTTGTACTTATCTTGGGTACGAGAAGGCTCACCTCATTTCCTTTGTTTTGCTTTTGGAGAAGATCTTGATGGGCGCATAATGGGTCTTGATGGGGATAGTATGGAGGGTAAAAACTTCTTTGACATGCTTTTTCCTAGTCTTGTCTACTTTTGGGGTGAACACCTTATCCTTTTTTAAGTCGGTGATCGGCTCATTCTTCATATGATTGGCAATACTCAGCTTCATATCATGGGATCTAGTGGCCAATTCTTCAAATATTCTTGGTTTTATACCTTGAAAGATGTAATGTAACCCTCAATGCATGCCTTGAACGCACATCTCAATGGTGGAGGTTTCAGAGTTTCAGAAAGCCAATCTTTGTAATCCGAACTTAATGAACGCCACTTATTGAAGTAGTCGACGACAGGTTCATCCTTCCACTAGTTCATACTCGTTAGCTCCAACATGCTTACGATACGACAATTGCTGTAGAAGTGGTTGACGAATTCTTTTTCAAGCTGGTCCTAGCTGTTGATAGACTCGGGCTCAAGGTCGGTGTACCAGTCAAAGTCATTACCTTTTACCGAATGCACGAACTGCTTGATGAGGTAGTCTTCCTATGTCTTAGCATTGTTACAGGTTTTAATGAAAAAGGCAATATGTTGTTTAGGATTGCCCTTTCCATTGAATTGCATGAATTTGGGTGGCTGATAACCCCTTGGCATCCTTAAGGCATCAATCCTTTTAGAGTATGGCTTTTAGTACAGCACGGAACCATGTGAGCTTCCTTCATATTGCGCCTTGATCATGCTTATGATCATCTCTTGCAGCTGTTGGAAAGAGAGATCCCATGAGCGTCGTAGCTCAGTTCACTTCTAGCTTCTCCTCAGCTTTGTCTATCAGAGGCTTCTCATTTTCATCAATTTCCTCCTTTGGTGGATCAACCTCTAAGTCAGCTTTCTCGTTGTGCTATGCCTTAAGACGGTTGACGAGTCTAGAAATCTGCAAGTCATTTTCCTCAACGGTCCTTATGTAGGGGTGGAAGGCACTACAAAGAGAGCTTTTGCCTTGCTTCGGGTTATGACGCCCAAAGTGCCACCACTTGTGATGAAGATGTTTTTGTTCTTCAAGTTGGTTGCGGGAACAACTTGATCCTTTCTTGATGCCATATGTGTTTCTTGTGGATTTGAAGACAGAGATGAAAGGCAAAGAGGTCCCACTAGGCGTGGCAAATTTGTAAACACGAAAATTTTGTAACGAATGAAACGAGATGACGTGTACAAAGTAGATTTGTAGTGATGAATTTATAAGGTTACAATCTCTGTTTACAATTTTCCTCTGCTTCAGTCTTTAAATTTGTTGTAGATGCGTAGGTTGTTGATCCAAGGGTCGCGATGACTTGATCTTGGATGAATGATTGAACTATTGCTTCAAGTTTTGAGCTTGAAACAATGCATGGATAGTCTTCACCTCTAGGTTTGTGTATGACCTGCAGCAAAGGTGATGTTGATGTGGGATTTTGTTGATTCAAGGGTCTTGGCGACTTGATCTTGAATCGAACATTGTTACAAGTTTTAAGCTTGCAACAAAGTCTTGAAGGAATCGACACAAGTGCTTGTTGATTGTTCATGGAAATGGTTCGGCTTTGGTCGTACGAAAGCTTCGGCTTTGGTTGTATGTTCTTTGAAAAGAGCTTTGGTAGCGTATTAGTCTTCAAAGATTTGGTAGAGGTTCTCCTTTTATGAGAATTTCGGCCCTTCAATGTAGAAATTGTTGACCCTTTGTTTGTCCTGGGACCTTGTATTTATAGACTTCCAAGACCATGCCTTTAGGTGGATTTGGGTTTGATTTGTGTCTTGTTTCGGCCACTTTCCCTTGCTTGGCTGAATTATAGGGTTTTCTTGCCGATTTTGTGAGCAATCTTCAATTCTTGCTTGTTTTGTGAAGATATTTTAGCTTTCTTACCTGTTTTGAGAGTAATTTGGACCCCTTGCTGATTTTAAGGGGTACTTCCCCCTTTTTGCCAAATTTGGGGGAAGTTTTTTAGCTTCCCTTGCTTGATTTGTGCCACATGTCATTGATGACTTGTCCATTTGTGATGTGTCATATGCCACATAGAGTTTTGCGATGCATCATTTGCATGTAACGAAATTTCCATGTCTACAAGAGTCATGATAGGATTTTTATCACACACGCGAAAGGGTTAAAAACACCTATAATACTTGCAAGAGTAGCAAGGATACTGTAGTAGAGATGGCTCTAGCCAAGTCGTTCTCCACAAGGATTATTAAATGATTAGTATAAAACCAAATCTCAATTAATTATTAAAAGCAAAGTTTTGGGCTGATTGATTTTATGACCTAATTAAATAAAAACGAATTTAATTTTAAAGAGAAGAAAAATCTGCAATATTAAAGAGAAGGAGGAAGAAACAATTTCTTAGAAATCCAATTGAGAAAGTACTAGGGTTCCACCGTCACCTTAATAATCCTATGTAATTTTACCAATTACTTATGAATTATACATGCAACTTTGAATGTTAGGTTTTCCGAATGCATATTGTCCTCGTGATATTCAAGTAAGAACGTATACCTAACATGCAACCCGTTTGTGATATTCAAATCAAATATGAACATGCAAGACTCATTAAGTTTTGTGAAAACCCTTTGAAAAACCATGCAATCCCTAAGAGCGTGATATTTGCCTTAAGTTTAATTACAATTATTAACCATAAGAAGCAATACTCAATCCTCTAGTGAAATTTGACCAAATTGCATCCGATTACTTATCTAAACATCCTAATGGTCGCGAATCACTAAGACCTAGAGACAATTTAAGCACAATGATTAATAATTCAAATTATGCATGCATGATATATAAGCAATTGAATAAAGACTATATATTCATCCTATGGCTCATGGCCTCACCCTAGCAAAAAGAGAATTAGTTATGCATATTCATAATTAAAATCAAAAGGAGTTTTATTAAAATAGAAAAAGATCGAAAACACCTTGAATGTAAAAATCTAAAAATCTCTAAGCTTGGCCAATTTCCTCTCTCAGATATCGCATAGAGAAGAAGAGAAAATAAGGCTAGCCAAAAGGCTTATTTATACTACCATAATTAAATCCTCCAAGTAAAAGGTCCTAGAATAAGACAAAGGTAACCAAATAAATTAAAATAAATTAGGAAACATAATCTTAAATTGACTAGTAAAATTCTCCCAAAATTTGCAAAGTCACATTTTGGACCTATATCTGCTCCAAAATTGGCCCACAATAGCTAGATCTAAAGCTTGGAACATTCTGAACATTTCTCCAGAAGGCCATGAACCCATCAAAGTCCATCTTGGGCTCCAAAAACGCAATTAAGCAAAAAAACGTCACTTTTTAGCACCGCGTACTACATCTTTATTCCATCGCCAGAAAATGACCGTTTGATAGAAAAAGCCGAGATTTTGATAGAACAAGCTAAGGAACTGACAAACGTCCTCCAATTTGAATCACTCCAAAATTTGTCTGTTTGGTCTTATTTTGCTCCAGAGGAAGTCGACTGTCCTATATTGAAAATATAAAGCAAAATATCAAAATTCTACCAAGATAATTACCAAAACATACTAAGAGTAAGGTGAAATATAATATGAAATTGAATCATCAAGTGACAAAGAAATACATAACCTGATGTGGATCTTCTATCAAGATCTCCATATAAAATGCATTTTTTACATCAAGTCGCCACAACTTCGATTCTTGAGATGTTGCCAAAGAAATCACCACATGACGCGAGACAAGTCAATCTCCCTAAGAGAAGACATAACACGTACTGATCTTAACGGACTGCCAATGCCCAATTGGCAATCCTATGATCAGGAACGTTTACGATATGTATAGGGAAGAGAATGGTCTAATGAATCTAACTTATTTAGATCGCATTCTCCCAATTACATATTCTTTGGACTTATCGTTTAAGCGTATAACATTTATATGAGACGGCTTCAAACAATAATCTTTGCCCTTTAAATTAAACTATATTAGTTTAACATGTGAAATGTCCATAAAGTATCATCAAATGATTGGTTTTAGGGCACATTCCTAACAAACAATGCCTCAAATTAACCGTGACATCACTAGTTAACCCTCAGACTTTCCTTGTTTTATTGGATTGGATGACATCATTCGACAACCCAAAACATTCTTCAAAAGTTCCCTACATGACATCATAATAGAGATACAATCAAAGATCATTACGTTTAATGAAAATCATAAGCATTGACAAAGCACTTGCAACTATGATATCATGTCACTCATGCTAGAATTAAACTTAACGCGATCGTTTATAAGCGACCTCCACTACTTATGAATATAAGTTTGTAACAATTATGTGAAACTTTCTTATATTCTAGCATCAAATTTATGCATGCCAATTAAGTGTCGACCCTTAATCAACAAATACAAATAAGTTATCAATCAAATAGTTAAGCCAATTGCATTCACGATTCAAGAGTTCATAACTTGAATTTATCAAATCATATTGCACATATAATCATGGCTTTGAAATCACCCCTAGCTAAGAGGGGTTTAGCCACTCATGTTCACAACAAAACGAAAGATAATGAATTTAAACATAGTAAATAAAGAATGAGTTACACCTAGAATGCTTCAACAATCAAGCTTGAACATCCAAGAGTCCTTCCTTCTTTGTTCACTCACGGCACAAGGTTAGGTGTAAGGTTTGGATGGTGATTTGTATGGAAGTGTTTGAGAGAATGAATGGATGTTTATGGATGAAGGTTGTATTGAAATAGGGATGAATGATCAAGAAAAAACTGAACTTTATGGCTGCCACACACACTTCCTTTTATAGAGGAAGTGCACGGCAATGGAGGGGAAAATGGTGGTGTGTGCAATGATTCAAGGGTGAAAATGAAGTAATGATGCAAAGCATGGGGGGTAAAATGGAGTGGTGTTGCAGTAATGAGTGCATGGAGTGGTGTTGAAATGATTCAAAGGTGAAAGTGAAGTGATGATGCAAAGCATGGGGGGGTAAAATGGAGTGGTGTTGCAGCTATGAATGCAAGTAGGGAACATGAATGATTGTGCACATGGTAGAGAAAGGAAAATGAGGTGGAATGGTGCAGAAATGAGTCAAAGGTGCAGGTTGAGTCATGATACACGACATGGGATTCCAAAGGTGGTGGATGGTGCATCAATGAGTGCATGTAGTGGAGGTAAAACGGCATGAAATTTGATGGGTGAAGGGGACAAGGAATGTGCAGCAATTAAGTGCAATGATTCAATGTATTGGTGCATGAAATCATAAATAATGAAGGAGACAAGGGTGGTGCACAGCAAGGAGGGATAATGAGTGTAATGGTGCATGAAATGAGTGCAAGAAATCTGGTGCATGAAGGGGACAATGGTGATTATGCATGGCATGGCTGGAAAGGTGAGTAAGTGGTGAATCAATAAGTGCAAGGAGGTGAAAGGATATTGTGTACATGGTAGACAAAGGAAAGGAAGTGGAATGGTGCAACAAATGAGTGCAAGGAGGGAACATGGATGAATGTGCATGGCATGGGTGGAAATTGGAGTGATTTATGGCAGAAAATAGGAAAGGGATGGCTCCCTTGCATAGCAAGGAAGAGAAATAGTGAAGGATGGTATGGCTTGGACTTTTAGGGCAGGTTTAGGACTTGTAGAACTTGTAATGAAATGTCCCAAAGTATTTAGGAACCCTTCGTGTGACTGAATCTTTGGTAATTTAGGATTAGGAAAGGTAACGACAAGATAAGGCAAGTTTGACTAGTCTTTCCTCATTCTTAATGGTTTTCTTGTCTTCTTTGGTCCTCAATTTATTTTCTTCCTCTCCTTGGCACATTCCTAGCTTCTTTAGATTTTAATTTCGTCCAACCACTTTGCTCCATGCATGTGATATCCATTCCATGCCTTAAACTGCTCTAAAAGGCACCAATATGCACTTCTTTACCTCTTTAACCCTTTGTACCTACAACCACACGAAAATGGCTTGAAATACTAAATCAACTAAGAAATAACAACATAAATGCACAAGAACAAGCTAACTAAGTCGCATAAATATGCTCCTATCAAATTCCCCCACACTTAGCTTTTGCTAGTCCTCGAGCAAAACAAAACAAACGAAAAAAACAAAACATAACCTAGACCTTCCAACATTTGCCTCAGGGATTTTTAATGAAACATGACATGCCAAAGATCACCACTCACATAGATTTAAGCAATCCTTACCCTCGAGCATACTTAATCATAGTCACCATTCACTAGCTCATATTTAATCAATTAACACAACATTTTTTAGTAACATGCCTTAGAGAATTCCTTCAATTCTTTACTAGATACACTCTTATTTTCACACAACAATTTCTGACTACATTCCCTATACTAGTTATATGTGAGAAGATTGATGTAAACATGAAAACTAGTACTCACATATGTTTTTCAACAAAGAAGCAATTTCTGGAATTATTAATTCATGTATATATATGATCTCATGAATGGAATGCTACTATTTAGAAGCGAGAACCAGTGATATCATATGCTCATACCAATTTCAAACTCCACATATTGAAACACACAACACTCAAGATGGAAGTCACGGGTTGTAATGGGGTTAAGGGTGTTGGCTAACAAAGAAGGGTAAAGGTAAACAAACGTTCTTAAAGCAATAGTGAGCAAAGTAATCATTTTGACACTTAGAATTCACTTTTTGTATGTAAAAATCTACTTAAACACAAAAGGGAAGTTCATGCAACACTTAGGGTCAAATTCAAACTTTTGGACCCTTTCTTCAGCAATCAACACTGAGTTCATTCTCACTTTTTTTTTTAATTTTTTTTAATTTATTGCCGTGCCCTATGGCACACAAAACATACACTTTGAAACATTTCCCCCACACTTGTTTTCTGCAATAATGTTACCAAAAAGGAATTCATTCTAAATCATGCTCCACTATACTTCAAGAACAAGGGTATGGAAAGTCCTAATCTAGGCTAGGTAGGGATAATGTGGTTAACAAAGAAAGTAGGCTAAATAAAGCTCAAAGGGGTTAAAACCTACAAAACAAATGACAAAGGTGGATTCGGCAATTTTGCTTTGGTTCACTAAACAACTTCATCTTGAATATGTGTTATGCAAATCAATGTCATGCTTTGAATGGAATGGGCATGAGTTCTAGTATTTAGATCTATAATGATGAAACACATTCTAAGTAGCAACCAAGCAAAGAATAATGAGATCATGCAACGACGTTAGAAAACAAGACTGCATAAATTAATAAATCTCCAAATAAACATTTAGGCTCAAGTCTCTCAGGGATGTAACGTTAGTTTGAGTTCCTTCCTTCAAGCATGTTACAACATCTGATTTTTTTTCTTTTTTTGATTGCATGTGAATTCATAAACTATAAATACAACCAAGCATAAACCAAAGAGTATATCAAACTTCCATCCATGTTTGTAACTTTCTTTAACAGTCATGCACTTAAAAACCAAATCCTCATTATTGTGTTGGAAGGTACCCGAAGACACAAACAAACATACAAAAACAACTCAATTTGGCTTTTTCAAAACAATTTTTCAAATTTTTATCAAATTTTCGGATTTTTATGTCAAAACACACTACAAACACTTAAAAACAGTGAAAAACAACATTGTAAGTGATAGGTGAATAAAACCCACGAAATTGCATAAAAACACTTGTTTACCCCCCCCCCCCCCCACACTTAAATCAAACTTTGTCCTCAATGTTGCAAGCATAGACTTACACTCAAACAAGCAAATAACATAACTAATAAAACATGAGAGTTCCTTGCTTTCAAATCAAACTCCTTCTACTGGGTTGATTTGATTGTGCAGTCTGCATTCTTCTCTGCTTGTTTCTTCTGCACAGCAGGCAGGCACGAGATAGAGGTAATGGTCTGTTTCTTTTTTCAATCTTTCTAAGTGCCGACCATTTGCTTTCTTTCTCTTTGTCCCTAGTTGAGGATGAATTAGCACATTGTCTCCACATGCTTCGAGGTATCATTTTCACTTCCCTTATCTGTTCTCTAGGCAAATGTGGTAGCTTTTCAGGAAGCATAAGATGTTGAAGATGAGTACTCGAGACCAATGCTAGGTAAGCAATCAAGAAAGGGTTCCAGGCAGTCGGTTCTAGATCGAAAGATTTATACCAAGTGCTGGCTGATTGCTCTCTTTCTCCTTGTCCCGCAGGTGAAAACAAAGACAAGGAGAAGGACAAAGAGAAAGCATGATATGAGATACTCTTACTTTCAACCTTCATGATATGAAATACTTTTGCTTTTAATGAGTTGTTTGCAGAGGTACCCCAAAGAATAAGGAACACTGAGTGACTCGAAAGGCTTCGTTGGGAAGGCATTCTCGGAGATGAAGAAAGGTTATGTATGTCTGCCTTGCTATGGAGGGTGAAGGTTGACATTTATATGAATTAATAACCGGTACTATTCTTTCACTCTTGTCGGCAACCGTTGGATGATTGAACAGTAAACTTCACATGCTTTCTACTTCACCAGAAATCTTCGACAGATTGCTCGTAATTTCTGCAAGGCTGAGTGTGCATGTGACAGGTGCTGACATGTCTGGAAAAGCAGTGCCTCTTCGATAACTGAAATCGACGCTTCGACAAATTGCCCGTGGTTTCTGCAAAGCTAAGTGTGCATGTGACAGGTGCTGACACATCTGGAAAAGCAAATGCCTCTCCGATTTCTGAGCTTACCTCTTCGATTTTTTAGCTCCGTCGAGTGCAGAGGTTGCATGTGACAAGGGTGGACAAGTCTGGAAAAGAATATTGGCCCGTGGTTTCTGAGCAAGCCCAACTTTTGAGAAATCTAGCGCCTCTTCAATTTTTGAATTGGCCTCTTCGATTTCTGATCCTCTTCAATTTTTATAGAGGCACGCAGTACGCTTCAAAGCACACTTGAATTTTCGCCTGTATAAACTCCCTTCTTGCATTTCTAAGATCTTGATTTGTCCGACCTCTTCTTTCTTCAACACCTTCGAAAATGTCTGGCCCCTCCGACCGTCGTTTTGACTTGAACCTTGGTGAAGAGGCAGCCATGCCTCCCCAATACAACATATGGCGCCAATCCTTCTTATCCCCTACTGGTCCTCTTATCGTTAGGGATTCTGTGATGAAGAATGATATGATCATTGCGGTGGTGGCCAGGAACCTTCTCACTCCCAAAGGTAACAGACTATTTTCCAAACGGTCTGATGAATTGGCTGTTAAGGATTTTCTGGCTCTCAGTGTTCAGTGTGCAGGTTCTATGTCTAATATGGCCCAATGCCTATTTACTCGAACCCGCCAAGTTGAGTCATTGGCGGCTGAAGTGGTAAGTCTCAAACAGAAGATTAGAAGGTTCAAGCATTAGAATAAACAATTGCACAGGCTCGCACATAACTATGCTACAAACATCTTGTAGCCGGACGAAACTTCCTTCAAAGCTTGGATAGAGCCCATGGCACTGAGTGGGATTTCTTCCACAATCTGCCCCACATCATTCTCATAGTATAGCTTTAGACGATGCCTGTTCACTTTGAATTCATCGACGTTCCTTAAGCTTTTAACTTGGACTGCACCATGGGGAAAAACATTAGTGACAACAAATGGCCCAATACACTTAGAATGTAACTTACCAGGGAATAATCGTAGACGAGAATTGAATAATAGCACTTTCTGTCCAATTGAGAATGTTTTTCCCCGAATCATTTTGTCATGAAATGCCTTTGTTTTCTCCTTGTAAATTCGTGCATTCTCATAGGCTTCCTTTCTTATCTCCTCAAGTTCATTCAATTGGAGCTTCTTATTCATTCCAGCAGTATCTAAGTCCAAATTGAATGTTCTCACAGCCCAATGCGCCTTGTGCTCCAGTTCCACAGGTAGGTGACACGGTTTGCCGTAGATTAGTTGAAATGGAAACATCCTTAGAGGTGTTTTGTAGGCAGTGCGATATGCCCACAGTGCATCATCTAAACGTAAGCTCCAATCCTTTCGAGTTGGCCTAACAGTCTTCTCAAAGATTTGCTTGATTTCTCTATTCGAGACTTCGGCTTGGCCACTTGTTTGAGGGTGGTATGGTGTGGAAAACTGATGTTTCACATTGTACTTTTTAAACAGCACCTCAATGGGGTGATTGCAAAAGTGGGAGCCTCTATCGCTTATGAACACCCTCGGTATACCAAATCTGGAAAAGATGTTAGCCTTGATAAAATCTGCCACCACTATATAATCGTTAGTACGGGTGGCTTTGGCTTCCACCCATTTCAACACATAATCAACGACTAGCAAAATATAAGTAAAACCATCTGAGGGCGGAAAGGGTCCCATGAAATCCATACCTCATACATCAAAGATCTCCACATTAAAGATGGAGGTTTGCGGCATTTGGTCTTTGGCACCTATTGTACCTGTTCTTTGGCATCTATCACAAGTTATGCAAAATGTTCTAGCATCCTTAAATAATGTAGGCCAATAGAAACCACTCTCTAAAACCTTAAGGTTTGTCCTTTGGGTTCCAAAATGACCCCCACATGCATAACTATGGCAGAATGCAAGAATTGAATTAAACTCAGAATTGTACACACATCTACGAATAATCTGGTCAGGACAATACTTTCACAAATATGGATTATCCCACACATAAAATCGTGCATCATTTCTGAGTTTATCACGCTTGTATTTATCTAGAGTGCTAGGAACTTGTTTTGTGACCAAATAATTGACCAAATCAGCATACCAGGGCTCACTTACCTCTAGGGACATCAATTGCTCGTTAGGGAATGTCTCTAAAATGGGTAAGGAGTCCTCCTCGTGCACTAAACGGCTGAGGTGGTCAGCCACCACGTTTTCACTCCTCTTTTTGTCTCTTATTTCAATGTTGAACTCTTGAAGTAGGAGCATCCAACGAATCATCCTTGGTTTGGCCTCCTTCTTGGTGAGAAGATACTTCAATGCGCATGGTCAGAATATACAATCACTTTAATGCCAAGTAAGTATGAACAAAATTTATCTAAAGCAAAGACAACTGCAAGAAGTTCTTTCTCAGTGGTAGAATAATTCAATTGAGCATCATTTAGGGTCCGGGAAGCGTAATGGATGACGTGGGGCTGTTTGTTCCTCCTTTGGCCTAAAACAACACCAATGGCATAGTCGGATGCATCACATATTAGCTCAAAGGGAAGGCTCCAATCTGGTGGCATGATGATGGAGGCCGAAGTCAACATGTCCTTGAGGGTTTTGAAAGCGGTCTCATACTCCTTGTTGAACTCGAAAGCTACTTCCTTTTGGAGTAAACGGCAAAGGGGTTGGGCAATTTTTGAGAAATCCTTGATGAATCTCCTATAAAATCCTGCATGGCTAAGAAAAGAACAAACCTCCCTCACCGAAGTAGGAGAGGGTAAGTGACGTACAAGATCTATTTTGGATTTATCAACCTCAATCCCTTTTTCTGATATGATATGCACCAAAACTATACCTTGTTTTACCATAAAATGACACTTTTCCCAATTCAAGACAAGATTAGTTTCGATGCATCATTGTAAGATCAAAGTAAGATTATTCAAGCATGCATCAAATGAGTCACCAAAAACACTAAAGTCATCCATAAACACTTCAATGATCTTTTCCACAAATTCTGAGAAAATACTTACCATACACATTTGGAATGTGGCTGGTGCGTTGCATAGCCCAAATGGCATGCGTCGATAAGCAAAGGTACCAAAGGGACATGTGAAGGTAGTCTTTTCTTGGTCATCGAGAGCTGTCACAATTTGATTATAACCCGAATAGCCATCAAGAAAACAATAAAACGAATGACCGGTTAACCTTTCCAGCATTTGATCAATAAAGGGCAACGGGAAGTGATTTTTTCTTGTCGTAGCGTTGAGCTTCCGATAGTCAATACAAACTCTCCATCCAGTTTGGATTCAGGTGGGCACAAGCTCATTATCTTCATTTTTTACCACAGTAACTCCGGACTTCTTAGGAACAACTTGGACCGGCGAGACCTAATGGCTATAAAAAATTGGGTAAATCACACCACAATCTAGTAGCTTGATGATTTCCTTCATCATAATGTCCATCATGGGTGGATTGAGTCGGCATCATAATGTCCATCATGGGTGGATTGAGTCGGCATTGTGCTTCTCTAAATGGTTTGGCTCCTTCTTCCAAAAGTATTCGATGCATGCAAGTGGTAGGGCTAATTCCCTTGATATCGGCCAACGTCCACCCAATGGCAGTTTTGTATTCCCGAAGCACCCTCACCAACTTGTCCTTTTCTTGTGCAGTGAGTGAAGAAGAGATGATGATGGGCAGCATCTCTTGTTCTCCCAAAAACACATATTTCAAATGGCTAGGCAATGGTTTAAGCTCTAGGGAAGGTGGCTGGATTACAAAAGGAAGCAACTTGTTAGTCGAAATAGGAATTGAAATTAGGTTAAGAGACTTACCAATATGCCTTGGATTTGACTCTAGGGCAGCAACCATCTCCACCAATTATTCTTGAATAGGCACGACAAGGTGTTCCTTGTTGTTGCTGTGGGCATGACTAAGTGTTAACCCTTCATTTTTTAGTCCAATGCTTTGCGTGAGAGTCTTTTCAAGTGCATCCTCACTCAAATCATCAAGGAATTCCTGCGCCAAAGAGTCAATCACATCAATAGAGAAACAAGAGTGACCATCATGAGGATATCTCATAGCATCAGAAATATTGAAATCAATAACTTCCCCATCAAATTCCATGGTCAATGTTCCCTTGAATACATCTATCTTTGTAAGGGCAATCTTCATGAATGGTCGGCCAAGTAAGATTGGTAATTGAGGGGAACAGTTCGAGTCTTCTATTTCAAGAATGTAGAAGTCCGCCAGAAAGACTAATTGATTCACCTGCACTAAAACATCCTCCAAAACACCTTTTCAATACGCATTAGATCTATCGGCCAATTGAATGATCACTCCATCATTTTTTAATTCTCCCAAGTTCATAGATGCATATATTGAATAAGGCATGACATTTATTGATGCACCTAGATCTAACATGGCAGATTCAAAGCGTGTATTTCCTACAACACAAGGAATTGTAAAACTGCCGGGATCTTCGCACTTAAGAGGTAATTTTCGTTGCAACACGGCTGAGACATTCTCACTTACCCTTACCACCTCTTTGTTCGAAGCCATCTTCCTTGTAGTACACAGCTCCTTTAGGAACTTAGCATACTTGGGGACTTGTTTAATTGCATCTAGAAGTGGAATGTTGACTTGCACCTTTCTGAATGTGTCAAGGATGTTTTTGTCACTCACATCCTTCTTTGATTGCATCAGGTGGAATGGAATTAGAAGTCATGGAATTTGAACCCAACTTACCTTTGGTGGTCGAATTAGGGTGTGTAGGTGGCTGCGGCAAAGATTGCTCAATCCTTGCTGAGGGCAGGCCTTGTTCCTTCTCCTCAGATTGCATCTTTTCGTCCTCCTTTTGATTGGATTTAGATGGGTTAGGATTAGATCCAACTTCTTTTCCACTTCGCAAGGTGATGGCTTTGGCAGATTCGAAGCCTCCATTTGGATTCACATTCGTCGAACTAGGTAACTTACCTTGTTCTCTACTAAATTGCCCCATGAATTCAGCCATTTGTCCCACTTGTCTCTTCAATTCAGTCACCTCTCGAGCTTGATTTTGCACTTCCTTGGCGTAATTGTGTATATCTTTGGCTTGATTTTCCTGACCCTTCGCCAATGTAATTAGTAACTAAATAACTGGAGCATTATCAAAAGATGAACTTGAGTTATTTTGGGCAGGTTGTGTTTGGGGTTGTGTGGGTGCATACGACCTTGTAGAATCCTGGAGGTTGCTGTCTGAATGCACTTTGTTGTTAGGTTTGTTAGGGCTCCCTCTATTTGAAATTTGGATGATCTTTCCAACCTGGATTGTATGTATTCGAGAACGGATCATTCCTTGGTTAGTTTTGACTCCCAAAATCCACGGCGTTGGTAGATTCCCACCTTCCGTTCTCGATCAATTGAGGGCACTTATCCGTGAGATGTCCATTCATTGAGCACACGCCATAAGTAGCCACACTTTGTACCTTCGGTATTTCAACCACCTACGAAAGAAGAGTAGTAAGGTTAGCCATTTGATTTTTGAAGTTCGGAAACAGCACTTACCTCGTTAACTTGTTGCTGCCGTGGCTTGTCTCTTTGACCAATGTCTTCATATTGTTGAGCATTCAATGCTCGGTTAGCAATTAAGGTCTTGGCAACCATGGGTGTTTTGTCCACCAAAGCTTCTCCCACTGAGGTTTCTAGCATTTGGCGTTCAATTGGTAGAAGCCCTTCGTAGAAATATTGAAGAAGAAGCTCCTCCTTCATTTGGTGTTGTGGACATGAAACAACAAGGGTTTTAAAACGTTCATAATAAGTGGGAAAGGATTCACCTTGGTTTTGCTGAATGCCACTAATCCTTTTGCGTAGTAGAATGACTCGAGAAGTTGGGAAAAACTTCTCCAAAAATGCCCGTTTCATACTCTCCCATGATGTGACAGTTCCGGGGGCTAGTTCATACAACCAATCTTTAACCTTTTCCAAGAGAGAAAAGGAAAAAGCCTTCATTTTCAGAATGCTCCCATCAACATTCACAGGGGTCATGCTCGAACAAACAACCTCGAACTCTTTCAAATGTTTATTAGGATCTTCCATGGACAACCCATGGAACTTAGAAGTATGGTGCAATAAACCGGGCTTTAATTCGAACTGGTCAGTCTTGTTTTGGGCCACCCTTGGATATTGAATGCATAAAGGCATAGCATTGTCCAATCCCGAAGCGGAAAGCTCCTTGATTGTTCGATTGTCTACTGCCATATCTTGGACTTCTTCAAAAGTCCTTGTCGTGGCCTCTTCTTGCTCTTCTACTATGTCTTCTTCAAGATCCGGTGCAGGTTGAGGTGGTTGGGGTTCTTGTTGATTCCTTGCTCGTCTCAAAGTTCGTTCAAAATCGTCTTCAAAGTCAAGGATGTGCTTATGAACAGGTTGAGAACTTCGAGTCATAAACCACCTAAAACAAGAAAACAAGTAAAGTCAGCAACTATGAACAAAAACACATGAAAATAAACAAAAAGAAATAACAAGGGATTAGCAAAATTGCTAATCCCCGACAACGGCGCCAAAAACTTGATGTGAAAATTAACTTAACACACAAATTAAACCCTCTTTTAACAATTGTAGTATATGTATAAGTAGGGATCGTTCTGGATCGGGGATTAGGAGGGCTTGCTAATAACCTCCAAACTGACTCAAAAACATAAAACTAAACTTAAAAACACTTAACAAGACTCACACGACTCAAAGCAACCTTATAATACTCAAAACAGCTTAAAACAACCAAATAAACTTAAACTAGACACTAGGAATGACTTTGGACAAAAATTGACTTTTACTTGAATCAAAACACGTAAAAACACAAACTAAAACAGATTCTAACTAATTAGACACACAAAAGTAAAGGGGGGTTGAGTTTTGGACGAATTTAAAAAAAAAAACAAGTAACTAAAACTTAAGACAGATTTTGGACGAATTTGATTGAATTAGATGGATGATAACCTAGCTAGAGGCTTTTTCTCCACACATGACACATATGCAAACAACTCGATCTCCAGTTACTACTTCATTGAATTATGAACGACAATGCCCCAAATTAATCGTGACATCACTAGTTAACCCTCATATTTTCCTTGTTTTATTGGATTGGATGACATCATTCGACAACCCAAAACATTCTTCAAAAGTTCCCTACATGACATCATAATAGAGATACAATCAAAGATCATTACGTTTAATGAAAATCATAAGCATTGACAAAGCACTTGCAACTATGACTTCATGTCACTCATGCTAGAATTAAACTTAACGCGATCATTTATAAGCGACCCCCACTACTTATGAATATAAGTTTGTAACGATTATGTGAAACTTTCTTATATTCTAGCATCAGATTTATACGTGCCAATTAAGTGTCGACCCTTAATCAACAAATACAAATAAGTTATCAATCAAATAGTTAAGCCAATTGCATTCACGATTCAAGAGTTCATAACTGGAATTTATCAAATCATATTGCACACATAATCATGGCTTTGAAATCACCCCTAGCTAAGAGGGGTTTAGCCACTCATGTTCACAACAAAATGAAAGATAATGAATTTAAACATAGTAAATAAAGAACGAGTTACACCTAGAATGCTTCAACAATCAAGCTTGAACATCCAAGAGTCCTTCCTTCCTTCTTCACTCACGGCACAAGGTTAAGTGTAAGGTTTGGATGGTGGTTTGTATGGAAGTGTTTAAGAGAATGAATGGATGTTTATGGATGAAGGTTGTATTGAAATAGGGATGAATGATCAAGCAAAAACTGAACTCTATGGCTGCCACACACACTTCCTTTTATAGAGGAAGTGCATGGCAATAGAGGGGAAAATGGTGGTGTGTGCAATGATTCAAGGGTGAAAATGAAGTAATGATGCAAAGCATGGGGGGTAAAATGGAGTTGTGTTGTAGCAATGAGTGCAAGAAGTGGTGTTGAAATGATTCAAAGGTGAAAGTGAAGTGATGATGCAAAGCATGGGGGGGTAAAATGGAGTGGTGTTGCAACTATGAATGCAAGTAGGGAACATGAATGATTGTGCACATGGTAGAGAAAGGAAAGGGAGGTGGAATGGTGCAGAAATGAGTCAAAGGTGCAGGTTGAGTCATGATGCACGGCATGGGATTCCAAAGGTGGTGGATGGTGCATTCAATGTATTAGTGCATGAAATCAGAAATAATGAAGGAGACAAGGGTGGTGCACGGCAAGGAGGGATAATGAGTGTAATGGTGCATGAAATGAGTGCAAGAAATCTGGTGCATGAAGGGGACAATGGTGATTATGCATGGCATGGGTGGAAAGATGAGTAAGTGGTGAATCAATGAGTGCAAGGAGGTGAAAGGATATTGTGCACATGGTAGACAAAGGAAAGGAAGTGGAATGGTGCAGCAAATGAGTGCAAGGAAGGAACATGGATGAACGTGCACGGCATGGGTGGAAATTGGAGTGATTTATGGCAGAAAATAGGAAAGGGATGGCTCCCTTGCACATCAAGGAAGAGAAATGGTGAATGATGGTATGGCTTGGACTTTTAGGGCAGGTTTAGGACTTGTAGAACATGTAATGAAATGTCCCAAAGTATTTAGGAACCCTTCGTGTGACTAAATCTTTGGTAATTTAGGATTAGGAAAGGTAACGACAAGATAAGGCAAGTTTGACTAGTCTTTCCTCATTCTTAATGGTTTCCTTGTCTTCCTTGGTCCTCAATTTATTTTCTTCCTCTCCTTGGCACATTCCTAGCGTCTTTAGATCTTTAATTTCATCCAACCACTTTGCTCCATGCATGTGATATCCATTCCATGCCTTAAACTGCTCCAAAAGGCACCAAAATGCACTTCTTTAACTCTTTAACCGTTTGTACCTACAACCACATGAAAATGGCTTGATATACTAAATCAACTAAGAAATAACAACATAAATGCACAAGAACAAGCTAACTAAGTCGCATAAATATGCTCCTATCACAAACCCACGCTATCATGCAAGGGCTCGACTCTTTTCCACTACTATGGTAAAGGGCCACTTGCGATTCCCTCCAATACATTTCAAACTTGCGTTGGTTTTTGTTACGAATGTGACGTTTGGATTGGTCATTGACAATATTTTTTTACCATATTTGGTGTTAATTTTGCTCTTTGTATTAATGTCTCTTGTAATTGGGACGGAACACTTGCCTATTTTTATGTTCTATTAGTCAAGCAAAACAATATTATCTCACTTTTTAGATACAAATACACACTAGATTCAGCTGGCTACTTTAACTACCATCAAGTACAAGATGAAATTAATAATAAAACTAAATTTTATCCACAAACCCACACCTAATAACCAAACCCTTATCATCACACAATTTTTGCCCTATGATCTATTATGGCTAAAGACACAGGACTGAGCGCAATGGCATTCTAGGATTCATATAGCCGACCCCACTTAGTGGGAAAAGGCTTTGTTGCTGTTGTTGATCTATTATGGCTAAAAACTAGCTCTTTTCGACAGGTAGATTGTAATTTCTAAGCTTTGGATCCTCTAACTAAAGTAGGTTTTATGCAAGTATGTTTTCTTGTCATACGTTAGAAGTGTATTGCTTGCAAAAAATGGGCTCTGTTAGCCCAAGTCTGTGTGCGAAAAAAGAAAAAGAAAAGGGATTTTATGCCCTAGCTTTTGCCGTGAGAAACACAAAGTTGTAAAAGGAAAAGGGTCTTTGATTGGTGGGATTTATGCTGAAATTAAGGTTGCAACCATGTGATTCTCCATATAGTGCAACACTAGCAATCCCCAAGCTTTCATAAGCGGCAGTCCTAGCTTTTATGTAGTACTTTACTTAAGCACTTTTCACTTTGATTTCTGTTGGGATCAAAAAACTCATCCAACATATTGAAGAATGTATTGCACAGCTCTGAAGAAGTTTGGTGGTTAGTATTGCCACAAAACAACCAAGCTCTTAGAGTGCATGGAAAAGTTCTCTGTGTATTAAGAGTCAAGAACTTATCCCAGGCTTGAAGCAGTCGTTGTTGGAACTAAATTCATGCACCATCGCGGACAGACGAGGTTTTCAAGTCTGGCTACCTGTAGAAGAGCAAATAACCGAAGTCAGACCTTGGGTACCAATGGGATACCGGCTAAAGGCTCTTGTGGGACCATAATTTTCCAAAGTCAGAGTAAGGTTGATCATAATACAATTACCTCAAAAGTCCAGTCATAAACTCACCAACTCCATGCGGAGCCGTATCAAAATGAGCAGCAGTGCCACCATCACCCTATTCCAGGGTAACAAGTGTAGTCGCTGGATAACTATGCTTGTACTGCAAGACATGCGTTTTGATCCTGATATGGAATCAAATCCTTCAAGTCTTGGAGTTCCTACAATGTAGGAATTACCGTGGGCCACAAGTAATCATAACTCCTAAGATGGTGCAATATATACTTCTAAATATCCTCTAGGACTCTCCTAGCTTAGAACGAGGATTCTACTAAAAAAATGTCTCTCACACGGTATAAATACTTGAATTTGCTTGCTCACTGCTTGAGTCTAAAATCATTCACTAACTTGGCCATCGGAGAGCCTTTGGCCAGCACACACACTCTTTGGTCTTGGGCTTGCTCACGTTTGTTTACTATTTTGTAAATTGCTCGAGTTTGTGCACAACCACTACTCACGGCGGTGCACGAATTTGGTTCCAAAAATTGGTGCTTTCATTGAGAGTGGACTCTTATTCCTCTCGGCCAAATCACTTTGCTAACCGACATGTCTGAGAGTTCGGTTAACAATATCAGTTTTGCTGTCCTCCAAGGCAATATCCATTAAGAATATGATGGAGTCATGGAAATCAGTCTATCTCTAGAAAGTGTTCGGCAAAGCCCATTAGTAAGAGAACCTACTAGACTTGTCGAAATGAAAGCCCACGTCAAATACCTAAAGGAAACTATTTCCCATTTCAAAGAATTGGCTACCCGAATGACATAAGTAGTCGATCTGACTTCCGAAGAATTGCCTCAACATCCTAACCCTAAACAGCATCGCAAGAAATCCAGAAGGCTTTTGGGTCTCACAATGTCCAGTCTCAAGGGAATGAATGTTATATGGAATGAATTGTGTACGGTAAGCAAGAATACCTGGGAAACACTTGGAAAGAAAGATGGGCGGCTTGCAAGAAACCAAGAACGGTGACCTCCATTAACAAACCACTAGCCATAGATTCCAATATCCTGCCGTTCTCGGATCAGGATTTGGAAGATGTCTATTCGCCCCATGATGACGTCTTTGTTGTCAAAATACAAATAAGCCGCATCCTAATCGAAAATGGCTCAAGAGTTAGTGTATTATTCAAGGGTACCGTTGAAAAGATGAGGATTGTTGACACCGTTGAAAAGGGGAAAATGACCCTTCACACCTTCAATGGAACCCCAGCTCGATTTTTGGGAACGATAAAACTGGCGATCCAAGTAGAACCCTACAACCACTTGGGGACCTTCATGTGATGGATTCTTCAACTCCCACAATGCCATCCTCTGCCAAAAATTAGTTGCATAAGATGAAGATTGTTTCATCTAGCACAGTTACTTCACTACCTTACTTCGGGCGGAGTAAGGGAATGGCACACTACTATGTTGTTGTTGAGAGTATGAACATGATCCATAATGGAAAACGAAGCTCAAGTGTCTCTATGAACGAATCAGCATATCAATCATAGTCGAAGGGTTAGCAAATGAGCTATAAAGAATTCGACTTAAATCTTGACCCCTAAGACGACAGCATGTCGAAGTCAATGGCAAACAAAGACCCAGTGTATATCAACCTCAACCAGATAAATCAGAGTGAAAAACTAGGAATGGTTCGAAGCTAACCAATAGAGAGAAAAAATTGTTCACCAACTTATTACGGGCTAACAGAGACGTGTGTATATGGTCGGTAGAAGACATGCCGAGAATTGATCCCTCCGTGATCTGCCACCATCTCCATATGGACCCAACTGCTAAACCAGTTACCCAACGCAAACGCAACCACAGAGCAGAGATCTACAAACTCATATATGCTTAGTTCATCTCGAAGTACACCATGCAGACTGGCTAGCGAATGTGGTGTTGGTCCAAAAGAAGAATGAAATGTTGAGGGTAAGAGTAGACTGTACAAATTTGAATAAAGCTTACCCTAATGAACCATACTTATTCCCACAGATCGACCTACTGGTAGATTCAATGGCAGTTTAAGAAGAGCTGCTGAGCTTCATAGACGCTTACTTTGGATACAACCAGATAAAAATGTATAAGCTAGACATGGAGGCAACATCCTTCCTCATCGACCTAGGGACAACTGCTTCAAGGTTATACCATTTGTACTTAATGCAGTGGCAATAAACCAACGACTTGTCAACCGAATCTTTAAAAAAAATATCAAAAGCACGGTGGAAGTTTACGTGGATGACATGGTTGTCAAAAGCAAGGAGAAGAAGGATAACATAATACACATCCAAGAGTCATTTGGTCTACTCCAGAAGTACAAAATGAAGCTAAACTCCGAAAAGTGCACATCCGGAGTAGCATCGAGCAAGTTCTTAAGATGTCTAGTTATCAAGTGTGGAATTGAGGCCAACCTAGATCAAATTAAAGCCATTATGAAGTAAAGTCGCCCAAAACTATGAAGGAAATACAAAGCCTGACAAAACGAGCGACAACCCTTAGCAGATTCCTTTCGCAATCCACAGACAAGTGCAAGTTGTTTTTTATGGCTATAAAAAAGAACAAGCACTTGGTCTGGATTGATGAATGCGAAGAAGCATTCGCAAAGCTCAAGGAATGCCTCTCTAAACCCTTATTGATGTCCAAACCGATCAATAGAAAGGACTTGTGCCTGTACATGGTCGTGTTTGACTGTACAGTAAGTGCAGCTCTGATCCAAGAATAATCAGGGGAGCAGAAACTGGTATACTATATATCAAAAGCTCTTCTTGAACCTGAGACAAGATATAAACAAATGGAAAAGCTTACCTTGGCACTGGTAACAACAGTTAGGAAACTCCAACCATACTTCCAATCGTTTAAGGTGGTCTACATGACAGAGTATCTGCTGCGATCTATCTTGCATAGCCTTAACGCCTCATCTAGAGTTACTAAATGGGTCATCTAATTGAGGCAACACAAGATATTTTACCGACTCAGAACGTCAATCAAAGCTCAAGCACTAGCAGGTTTCGTGGCTAAGTTCATTGGTAGCCTAAGATACTACTGACACAACAAACTCTCAAAACCTACTAGAAAATCCTTGCATTTGGAAACTTTACGTAGATAGATCATTCGACATACATGGGGCAGGGGCAGGAATGGTACTATAGCTGCCAGATGGCTCTATACTCAAACAAGTTCTAAAACTTGGGTTTAAGGCAAGCAACAACGAAGCGGAGTACGAAGCACTCTTGGCAAGACTTAAAGTCGCGGAAGAGCTCCAAGTAAGAGAACTGCTAATTCATTTGTGACTCGATGCTCATAATTAATCAGGTCACAAGAGATTATGTCATTCATGATCTATGATGAGGCTCTATATAAACAAGGTCAAGAGATTTGAAAAATATGAAATTACGCATTGATCTTCAGCAGAAGCGTTGCAATTTATCGGAGCAATAAAGGTGTCATGAAGTTGATTACTTCCACCTTAGACGTTGGTGTCAATGTTCAATAAGCTATCTTCAGCAGACATGATCTTGTGGTAATGATTTGGTCAGGGGGATATGATTCTTTTCTTAATGAAAACACCAATTGTTGGAACTAAATTCATGCACCACCATAGACGGCGAAGATGCACAAGTCCGACTACATATAAGAAAGCAAACAATCGAAGTCAAACATGGGGTATCAGTAAGCTCTCTGATAATCAAGTTAGTAAGCAATATAAAGATTCAAGCAATCGGTAAGAGAAAAAGAAAAAACAAGCATGCATTGTACGAGTGGAATTGCGTTACTAGAGTTATGCGCTAAATGAGGGCATTTATAATAGTCAGTAGAGAGACATTTTTTAGGATATAGAATTCGTATTAAAAAGGGAGAATCCAAGATGATATTTAGGATTAGATATTGTTTCCTCCTAGAAGTGTGATTACTTGTGATGCATGTCAATCTGTAGTTGTATGAATCTACAAGAATATAGAAAATCTATATGATCCCCAGTCAAATAAGTTTACGTGTCTTGCGGAACAAGAATGGTCAATCTTAGTGAAGTCGGCAGACTTCGCCTACCTTTTCGGATCAAGTACATAATTCACCTACCTTTTCGGATAGACTACAACAAGATCTAGTGGCGTCGCTAGTCTATTGAGCAGTTTGATCTGATTAGAACTATCAAATCGAATTCATGATTGGACTTCTGAGGTATATATATTTTGATCCGCTTTACTCCGTCCTTGGAAAATGCATGGTCGCCATTGGAGAAATCTACTATTACTTGTTTGGCCATTGTTTGAGTATACTGTAATGAAAAGGGTTTGATACACAAAATATTATTAATCTCAATTTCGGTGTCAATTCCTATAAGAATTGAAAGGATAGACGACGAGTCGGTTGGAAGGAGAGAACATATGCTTTAAGTTTGAATTTTTTTTTAAAAGAAAATTTGTAAAGATTAATTACATATTTAATTTGGTTTGTGAGAGTAGTTCAAGTAGGAAATTTGGGTTTAAAGAGATATTTTAAAAAATAATATGAACTCTTATTGGAACTGTCTATGTCCAATTTAGTCTTTGGAACCATATCAAATCTTGATGTAATAGGATGAATTGAGACAGTATTTGACAAATATGTAATTATCTTGGATACGTTAATTATTTCTTTATTTTCCAATCGCTTGAAAGGCACAAAAAGAACATCTTGTTTTTTCATCAACAATTGTTGATCTTGTTGGAAATGTGCCCTAAAGCCAATCATGTGATGATACTTTACGGATATTTCACATGTTAAACTAATCTAGTTTAACATATAAAGGGCATAAATTATTGTTTGAGCCGTCTCATATAAATGTTATATGCTTAAACGATAAAGTCCAAGGAATATGTGATTGGGAGAATGTAATCTAATGAAGTTAGATTCCTGAGACCATTCTTTCGTAGACACATCCTAAATGTTCCTGATCATAGGATTGCCAATTGGGCATTGGCAGTCCGTTAAGATCGGTACGTACTATGTCTTCTCTCAGGGAGAGTGAACAGTCTCGATTCATTGGTGTGTGTGACATCAAGACAAGTACGGTAGGTGCTCAATAGAGAATGAGTTCACTGAACGCGATCAACGAAGAGTTCTCATATTCCATGTCACATGAGAACTCATGGTTGGGATAATGCAAAGTAGTCCTTTGACCTGAGGCATCATAGTTGTCTTGTGGTTAAGACCTTGATCTTTGATTATGTCAAAGTCATCCCACCAGGAGGGTGTCCACGGCATCGTTGGGGTCAAGCCGCTTAGCTATGGAGACAAGTGAATGCGCAACAAGGGATCTCTAACCTTCAAACCGTTTGAGGGAGAATACTCTCTGATATGATTTGAATCTCTGGCCAGAGTATGAATGAGATTTGGGAATGCGTTCCCAATCACATTCAAGGTAATCATATAAGCACAAGACACACATTGGATAGTAGACATGAGAAAATAAACTATCAAACCAAACAATGTGGTCAAGAGTATTAGATTAGAGAAGGACCGTATTGCATTTGTAATCCCAGACTGAATAGGTTCTCCACCTCTTCTGATTAGCTTGGGTAACCATGACATACGGCTAGGTGTCACTCATGGTTTGTGGAAGCCCTAAACGTGTGTAATCACTAAAGGGAGAATTGAAAATAGTTTCAATTCACAATCGATGTAAAATGGTTTTAATCGCCCACTGCCTCGCTAAAAGGAACCTAATGGATCGTACACCGTGTAAGGTAGAGATGGACGAAATAAATGAAATGAGTAAGATTAATTGAATGGTTTAATTATTTATGGCAAGGATTAATTAATATGTTAATTAATCAAACGAATAAGTTCGTTAAAGACCACGGGATAGTTTTGGACCTTAAGGCCCAATGGGCTTCGAACGTCAAGCCCATTAACTTAAGTTGTATGACAATTTAATGAATAAAGATTCATTAAAGCCCAAAAGCCCATAAATCCCTATATGGCCGGCCATGAAGATGAATTAGGGTTGTTTGGTTATTTAGGTCACTTAAAGAAGTGACTATATAAATGACTTTATAACTAAATATTCATTAAGTGAAATAAGGGTTTATTTTTGGGGAAAATGGGTGAGAATTGTCTCTCCATTTTCTCTCTAAAGAGGCCAACACCTTGGAGGTGATTAGCTAGTCATCTAATCCTCCAAGGTCACTCATTCATCATCCAATCTCTCCTTGGTGTAGAGACTTAGAGGTTCTCAATTTTGGGAACTTGGAGAACCTATTCTTCCATCCAAATCCATGGATCTAAGAAGCAAGGAATGAAGGCCCTATCTCTTTGGGTGATTAGCCTTTGCTTATGCAAAGAGGAATCTACAAAGGTATTAATTTCAACTCACTTATTTTTGAGTTGATTATTGGTTCACCAATCTACTAGGCTTTGAATTTCATGGTCATGTTTTGTTTTTGAGTACATACAAGCATGATTCCGCCTTTAATTGTTAATTGCATGCTATATGATGTTGCTCAAATGAACATGTTTTACAAAATAATTCCTTCAAGTGGTATCAGAGCCTAGGTCTAGTAGTTGGTGAATCCTTTTGGGTTTTGTAGTTCATAGTATGTGATCTAAAAGTTGTAATTGTTACAAGCTTTATTCTTGCTTCTTTGAAAGTAAATTTTGTTGGAAAATTTGCTATCTCAAATGTTGTAGATGTTGTTCATATGAGCATGAATATTGGAGCTAAAATTTGGTGCCATGCTTTTGGGAAAATTCGGCCAAAATCAAAGGGTGAATTTTTGGGTTCTTGTTTGACTTGTTAAAAGTGTTTTAATGTGTTCTTTGGAACCCCTAAGTACCCTAGTTTGGTTAGATGTTATTTCCCTTAAGTAAGAATGGTTTTGGAATGTTTTTGGGTGGAAAAAGTTCATGGAAAAATTTGGGTTTTTCATGGATGTTCTTCATTGTTCTTGATGTTCTTGTCAAGAACAAAAAGGTTTGGTGTTTTGATTCAAAGTTTTGAATTATTTCATAAAGTATATGTGATATGTTTTTAAATGATTTATTATGTATTTAAAGTGTTAAATATTTGTATAAATGATGATTGAAATAATTGTGTTTGAATTATTTCAAAAACATATCTTATCTTACATACACTTGCATGTTTTTGACAAAACTCACAAATCAACACACACACCAACCTTATCCCTCCCTAAAACCAGCCACTCCCTCAAAGGGAGTACTTTTGGGGCTTTTATGCAATTACATAAAGTTTTGATACTTTTGTGTATTTGCACTTTGGCCCAAAAGTTTACGTTTTTACGTTTAGGTCCAAAAACGCTAAAGGACAAATTGTTTTGTTCCTTTAATGATGTTTTTGCATTATTAAAAGTTTGGGTTCTAGTTGTATTTACATGAAGTTGTGACTTTTGTGTATTATACAAAGTGACCCCAAAAGTTTTTGTATTTGCAATATGGCCCAAAAGTTGAGGTTAATTGCAAGATGGCCCAAATAGGATGAGAACAAAATTGTTTTGTCTCTTTAAATGAGAATTGGATTTTCATTTTGTTTAGCTCCATTTAAATCAATTTTATGGATACAAAAACCAAATGAAAATGTTGCATTCAATTAATTAGTTAAAGTGTTAATTAATTAAAGGGTGATTATGAACCTAAGCCTAATATAATTGAGCTATGTGAAAGGCGTTTCAAATTTGTTTGAACCATGGGAATGTGTAGATTAAATTTTGGTTGTAATTTGATTTGATCAAATGTTGTAAAAGGGCTTAAGCTCTTCTTTACTTTAAAGTAATTTGTTATATGCAAATGTTGTAATGAGCATAAGCTCACCTTTACTTTGAAGTACTTCTTTCTTGCTTTATACGATATGCATGAAAATGAAGTAGTTGGGTCCAACGCCCATAAGACAACACGCCTTAATGTGATTAAACGCGTAACTAAAATCAATCACCATTCCTAGACCGAGGTTCAACACAAGGCTCGTGTTGAATCTAAACAAAGGTTCATAATCATCCTTAGGCCCTAAGGCAACTATGTAGTCCATCAAATGAATGCAAAGTTTATGTTAGTAGTATCATATACTCTTGCTTTAAAAATCGTTTTAAAAGCATAGTGGGAGTATTATGTACAACTAAAACAATGAGATGGACCAATAGTTGTTATAGGACCAAAATAGTTTTAATAGAGATTAAAATGTATGTTTATATGTGATGAGACCTAAAACCCTCAACCAAACCAATATTAAGTTGATAAGCGAGAGATGTTTAGAATATCTCTTCGTGGCCTTCCACCGTGGTGGGATCCAATCGTTTATGACTTGTACACCGGCTTCACCCTATCATGGGGGAGTACACAGTGCATGCTTATACTCAGGAGGAATCCATATACATATGATGAGGTGAGTGTAGGCAACGAGGATAGCTATATATCGTATCATCGTGAGGCTATTCTTGAACCCCTTCACACACTAAGCATGGTGGGAAGAACTTAACTAAGTGCAATGGAACCAATATCATATCATTGTGAGGTTACATTCTCTAGAGGCCAAATAAGATGGGTACTTGCATGAGTTGCAAATGAGTAAGCGTACTCTCTCATTATTATTGTTGCTAGCCATATATCGTATCATCGTGAGGTGGGCTTGGTAATAGTGAGCCTCCCATAACCTACTAGGAGTTTCATCCAAAACTCTCGAATTCCTATGAGGGATATGGAATTTGCCAAAAATAGTGGGTGGTGCTATTTTGATTTAAAGACCCAAATCAAATGGCTTAAAATCAATCAATTTATATTCGTTATGTATTTGATTACCAATATATTTGCAAACGCTATCCAACACTTGACAAAACCGAACGTTTAGTTTACGGACTTGGTACTACAAAACCATAGATTGTCTTTAATGGCTTGTAAAAGTACCAAAGTAGTCTCATCCTCACAATCTTACTATTGATAATGTATCATTAGAAGAATATGTTAGAAAAGGTCTATCATAAAGAGGACAACACTTTTAATGTCATAATTCTTCAATTACAAATTGTTGTATGAAGAAATAGGAGTTGCTTTGAACAACTCTTAGTCAATGCAAACACTTAGTGCTTGTTTCTTTGTTAAATGAACAAAGAACTTGAGAAGAAAGCACAAAGGCATGAACACTTAAATGTGCCATGATTCTTCATTTACAAATTGTTGTATGAAGAAATGAGAGTTGCCTTGTACAACTCTTGAAGGTTTGTAATTATGTTTAGAACATAATGGTTGGTTGACAAAAATAGTCCATTAACATGGACTTATGATGATTTTGAATCATTGAATGTTGAAGTGATAAACCACTTAAACGAGACGGAAACTAGGCAAGGACTTCACCTTTGTTTCCCTATCCTAATCGTTCACTAAGTTTATTGTAAACTATATAGTGAACAATAACCACATACTCTCCAAAATGTTTGATGTGTATAACACAATTGAAAAAGGTTTCAAGAGAGATAGTGGGAGTTTAGGGACCATGACTAATGTAGTCAAAGGTGAAAGTCAAATAAAGAAGATAAATAACTCCAAGGGAACAAACTTTCTTTATGAAAGGATGGATATTGGAAGGGGTATTTGCAAGAAATGTCTTGCAAGTGTCAAGGACACACCTTTCGAAGGTGTTGTAAATTGTTCTTGAATAGTTCAAAACAGTTGGTTCTTCTACTTGAATGCATGATTCTGTATTAGTGACTATGTTTTACAATCGTTGTAAAAGTGTGGCTAATAAGAAGTAGAAGATAAATGAGAGAAGAGAAAGTACTTCACATTCGAAACGTGAATCAAATGTAGATCTCTGCGAAAGCAGATGGTACTTACTTCCTCATATGAACTACCAAAGAAATTGGAAAAACATAGATTGTCTTTGTATTCCAATTTTAAGGAACTAAATTCAGTCACTATGTGAAATGGATAAATGTTTTGTTTGACAAAACAATGTTCTTTATTAATCAATGATTGGATTATGGTAATCTAATTAATTATCTCTATAGTAGAGATAATATGGTGGTGTTAACTGTTTAGAAAATAATGATGCTTAAAACCCAAAAGGTTGCAAGGTAGTGACTAATCCCAACTAAAGTTGTGATACCTCTAAAAACATAAGTTATGAGTTGGTGAAAGATGGATGCTTTGGATCGTTAGATCCGGATCCAATACCTTCTTGTTAAAATTGTATAGAGGCAAAATGTTTGAATCTTTATTCTTTTGGAAAGAAGAAAGAATCACAAAGTTGTTGAGATTAATTCACTTAAATGTTAGTGGCACTTGTCCACAAACATAATATTACTCATGTTGAATTACATTCACCGAAGATCACTCTCGGTTGGACTATAGTTTATTTTGAATAAACACAAGTCCGAATACTTTGCAAAATGTTTCAAAGAATTCAAGTAATGTAAGTTGATGAGTAAGACGTCTAAAGTATTTACCTCCTTAGATTTGATCCAAGGAAAGGTAACACTTTAGATGAGTTTCCTTGAAAGATATCAAGGAAAATAGTATCATAAGATAATGTATTTCTCCATTAGGAGAAGAACGAACTTGAATAAGATTTAGTTCGTTAGATGTTATCTATTACCCATATATAGGATATATACTTCTAAAAACAATATGATTGTCAATGAGAAGATCTTCCAATATTTTCATGACTCCATAAGATGTAGTTGGAAAAGAAAGACAAATCTTAAGCATGTTAAAGATTTGGGGTTGTGTGCTAACAAGCAATATTTGTTTGATAATAATCTTGTAGGATATCCTTAAAATAACTTTTGGATATCGCTTCTATAAACCAACTAACAAATGTTGTTTTGTTGGATAGTTCATTGTAATTCTACAATGTGATTTGCCTAAAAGCAAATGAACGAGAGATAGAACTCAAAGAATGGGTTCTTTGAGAGACAAGAAAGTAATCAACAAATATAACAACCTAGTTCCTATACCACAAGCTCCAAGGTAGTCGATAAGGATTTAAAAACCGTCTCAGTTGAATGGTTTTGAACTTTATGACTATGTCATAGAGTTGCACCTCTTAATTCGAAAGAAATAAGAATGAAAATCCTTATGACTACATTGAGTGCATATACGATATATACTCAAGGAAATGGTAAAGTACCATTTGACTCGAAATAATGAAACCTTCAAAGCTAATTGGTAGCTTAAGGTGACTACAATCAAAGAGAATGGTTGACTTTAAAGGAACCATTTTTGACGTAGTCTTAGTTTCAATTAATTCGAAGATTGTTAGCTACAACTAAATGGTGATTCAATGTTTTGACATAATATGGGTTTCCGAAACCATTATTAAGATAGTCTTGATAATATATGTCTAAAACTATGAATCACAAGACATGAAAGTTGTAGAGATCCATCCATCATGGATCTTAGCAAGTTAGTGGGAGCTATTTGCATTTTATGAGAAAAAGGATCAAATCGTTTGATTTCTCATAAAGATGTAAATGAATCTTTTGTTTACTAGTTTTACAAAAGATTAGTGGGAGTTAATCATGTTCCTAAAAATTTAAATATATATGATATATTAATTTTGGAAATGAAAAGAATACTTCTTCGTTAAAGTTATGACTTTAATACATTATATGAAGATAGAATGTATATGGGAGATATAGTCTATATACATGGGATGGAAATCTATAATGATATATTTCATGATATAATTGGATTATATCAATCCCTAATAATAGACAATGGATGCTAGGAAGTTTCTCATATGATGATAAACTTCAATAGAAGGACGATTCTAGTGAGACTAGTAAGTTGCCCTTCTCAAAGGGAACGTGCCCCTTTGACTCCCAAAGAAATAATGCGTAAATAGAATCCTTTATGCATACGCAGAAAGGTGATTTATGTATTTCATATTGTATGAAAAACATTGATATGAGTTGTACCTAGAACGGTACAAGATGATATCAGTGCAAGCCCAGGATCAGAACCATGGCAACTGTCAAGTGAGTCCTTAAGTATTTAAGAAATACTAAAGGATAAATTCCTCAAAGATCGAGGAAGAATTAGAGTAACGTAATGGAAGCGTAAATGTATTAGATTATGAATCTAATCCATCATTGGATGTTTCTTCATTATGAATGAAGAGATAAACAGATATCTCTTTATTATGACTAAAGAGATATTTGGATGGAAACATTAAAGTAATGACTTTAGTGTGTTCCATTATGAATGCAAGATATATTGCCATATAGAAGTTTACAACAATGTTGTTTGGATGGGAAAGTTCATTTATGAACTCTCTATTCGATTCCAACCAGAAAGTGTATGACACTAATGGGGCGATAGCTCAAGCCTGGGAATCAAGGTCTCATCAAGATCCGAACACAAATGAGAGACTGAACCACATGATTGAGAATCATGTATAATGGTGACGTCGTTATTCTCAAGGTTGCTTCTGTGGATAACACATATAGATATCCACTGTCTAGGCCTACTATTCAGCCATTTATGAAATGACTACAGAAGAGATATCATCATTGATGATCAAGCTGATTGGCTCTAGTGCAAGTGGGAGATTGTTGGAAATGTGCCCTAAAGCCAATCATGTGATGATACTTTACGGATATTTCACATGTTAAACTAATCTAGTTTAACATATAAAGGGCATAAATTATTGTTTGAGCCGTCTCATATAAATGTTATATGCTTAAACGATAAAGTCCAAGGAATATGTGATTGGGAGAATGTAATCTAATGAAGTTAGATTCCTGAGACCATTCTTTCGTAGACACATCCTAAATGTTCCTGATCATAGGATTGCCAATTGGGCATTGGCAGTCCGTTAAGATCGGTACGTACTATGTCTTCTCTCAGGGAGAGTGAACAGTCTCGATTCATTGGTGTGTGTGACATCAAGACAAGTACGGTAGGTGCTCAATAGAGAATGAGTTCACTGAACGCGATCAACGAAGAGTTCTCATATTCCATGTCACATGAGAACTCATGGTTGGGATAATGCAAAGTAGTCCTTTGACCTGAGGCATCATAGTTGTCTTGTGGTTAAGACCTTGATCTTTGATTATGTCAAAGTCATCCCACCAGGAGGGTGTCCACGGCATCGTTGGGGTCAAGCCGCTTAGCTATGGAGACAAGTGAATGCGCAACAAGGGATCTCTAACCTTCAAACCGTTTGAGGGAGAATACTCTCTGATATGATTTGAATCTCTGGCCAGAGTATGAATGAGATTTGGGAATGCGTTCCCAATCACATTCAAGGTAATCATATAAGCACAAGACACACATTGGATAGTAGACATGAGAAAATAAACTATCAAACCAAACAATGTGGTCAAGAGTATTAGATTAGAGAAGGACCGTATTGCATTTGTAATCCCAGACTGAATAGGTTCTCCACCTCTTCTGATTAGCTTGGGTAACCATGACATACGGCTAGGTGTCACTCATGGTTTGTGGAAGCCCTAAACGTGTGTAATCACTAAAGGGAGAATTGAAAATAGTTTCAATTCACAATCGATGTAAAATGGTTTTAATCGCCCACTGCCTCGCTAAAAGGAACCTAATGGATCGTACACCGTGTAAGGTAGAGATGGACGAAATAAATGAAATGAGTAAGATTAATTGAATGGTTTAATTATTTATGGCAAGGATTAATTAATATGTTAATTAATCAAACGAATAAGTTCGTTAAAGACCACGGGATAGTTTTGGACCTTAAGGCCCAATGGGCTTCGAACGTCAAGCCCATTAACTTAAGTTGTATGACAATTTAATGAATAAAGATTCATTAAAGCCCAAAAGCCCATAAATCCCTATATGGCCGGCCATGAAGATGAATTAGGGTTGTTTGGTTATTTAGGTCACTTAAAGAAGTGACTATATAAATGACTTTATAACTAAATATTCATTAAGTGAAATAAGGGTTTATTTTTGGGGAAAATGGGTGAGAATTGTCTCTCCATTTTCTCTCTAAAGAGGCCAACACCTTGGAGGTGATTAGCTAGTCATCTAATCCTCCAAGGTCACTCATTCATCATCCAATCTCTCCTTGGTGTAGAGACTTAGAGGTTCTCAATTTTGGGAACTTGGAGAACCTATTCTTCCATCCAAATCCATGGATCTAAGAAGCAAGGAATGAAGGCCCTATCTCTTTGGGTGATTAGCCTTTGCTTATGCAAAGAGGAATCTACAAAGGTATTAATTTCAACTCACTTATTTTTGAGTTGATTATTGGTTCACCAATCTACTAGGCTTTGAATTTCATGGTCATGTTTTGTTTTTGAGTACATACAAGCATGATTCCGCCTTTAATTGTTAATTGCATGCTATATGATGTTGCTCAAATGAACATGTTTTACAAAATAATTCCTTCAGATCTCTAGTAGACTTCTTAGTAGGGTTCAAACCCAAATGAAGTTCTAACCATCTATTAGAGGAGAACGAATGAATCTTGTAGGACTTCGTAAAAGCAGTGTGTCTACTGATTTCACTATAACGGCTTATTTGAAATCATAATAACCTATTTTTATTCACTCGTAGAGCTTGAAGGAGTTAATTCAATCCAATATTTTTTTAGGAAACCATTCAAATTGATGAACAAAAACTTGTTTAAAAATTAGGGATAAAACGTTTTCGTTAATGATAATAATATTGATTTTTCTTATTATTGTATTTTTATTTAGTATTTTAGGATGACAATTTTATTTAACTGAACTAATAATGTAATTTTTCGTAGGCTATTACTTTATGCTCTCTTAAAATTAATATGTAAAAATAATATAAGTGTAAGTGTAAAGTGAGGTCATATTAGTTCAAATAAAATATTCCTTTTAAAAATTAGATAGTTTTTGTAGGTGGAATCATCGACCACCATGTCCTTGGAACTTGGAAGTGTCGCTCAAAACTGGTAAGCAATATCTTCCTAAATTATTTGCCTTCAAATTTGATTAACTGCGCATAACTTTTTCCATTTCCCCTCATTGGTTGGTGTGCTTCTTGCCCTATTGTTGGAGTAAAATATTAATACACCATCATATATCCTTTGTATAATGGATCACACACTTATTTTTATTTTCCTACACACTTTTATTAAATTTTAGCTATTGATTTTTTTTCAATTCATTCTAATCGAAAATAAAAAACTAAGAAGAGTGTGTAAAAAGTAAAAATAGATGTGTGAATAGTACTATCCTCATATAATTTACTATCAATAATGACAAATATAAGTATATTTTAAGAAAAATAATGTACTGAGATACGAGCCTGCTTCTTCAGGATCCAATTGAAGAACGCCATTGGCATGTTGATGCCCTGTTAAAAAAGGAGGCAGATTCTCTGCTGTCCCACTTCCTGTGCCCTCCCATGCCCTCCTGTGCCCTCCCATGCCCTCCTGTTTGTGTGGTCATGGTTAAGTCAAGTCAACATTTTATATTACTATTCTTTTTTTGTCTTATTATCTCTATAAAAAAAAATATATATATATATATATATATATATAATATTGACATGGCTTAACCGTGACCACACAAAATAGGAAAGCACGGCAGGGCAACAGAAGTGGGAGGACAGAGAATCTGCCTCCGTTAAAAAAAGCACTAAAATTTTCTGGAGTACCGCATCTGACGGTTAAACGTGTTTACAACATGGCATATCACATGATTCAAAAAAGTAAAAACATGATACGATATGCACATTCATCATTCATGCAAGAATTCACGTTATCTATGCATATGTGGATTATGTTAATCGAGTAGGATATTGTGTCTGTTCAGTTACATTTAAAGTTTAAATTTAACTTTTGATTTTATTTTTGTTAAAAAAAAAAAAGAAAAAAACTCAAGATTATCTGAAAGAAATTTTTTAATGTACTTTAAACATAGAAGAAAACACTTCATTTTATCTATATATATAAAGGGAGAAGACCAGTTTCGTGAAGCATTCAGAAATGCCAAGAAAGGCCCTTTATTTTCTTCACAATTGAAATCCAAAAAACAAAAAAAAAATTAAGGACAAACTGGTAAAAAAACCAAACTCATCATCCCAAAGGGTAGTTTGAGAACAGTTCTCACTTGTTCACAACCGATACAACACGTTCCCACTCTTTCACAACTGCCCGTGCCAGTTTGCATCAAACTCCGCTCCTCCCTCTTCACCTTTGGCCAACGTAAAACTCCATTCATTTTCTTCCTCCATTAGTTCTTCAATCATCTCACGTATTCAAATATTATTTTTGTTTCCTTCTTTTTCTTTTTTTCTTTTTTTGCAGTTTTCATTTATTTGGGAAATTTTTTTGTCCCCTAGATTCTTCTATTGCGACTCAATTCCGAGATCTGATAGTGCTTTTTTGAATTGCAGCATAAAGAGGTGATGAGGCTTTTCATCCCATTTACAAAGGATCTCAATGCCATTGGGTGTTTGAGTGGTATTTTCGTTTCTATTGTCTCTATCTTTTTTATCATATCAATTCACAGGCAACAACCGAATCCCCTCTCCTAAATCGTCATAATTGGTCCCTTCATAAACTCCTTTTATTTGGGTTTTACAGCAATCTCATTATTCATTTAGCCTATATAAGAGTTGTATTTACACCGGCTCATTGTTCATAGCCATTTGGTAATTGTTCCACTGGTAATTCTGATGCGAATCTCTTATATTCATAACATGTTAATAGCACATGGCTGGATATTAGTTACTTCCATTATTGCGTTACAACTTTTTTGTTATTTCTTATATTATTGGATATTTCAGTTTCTGATTGCACGAATCTTGCAATCAACCTTAATTTGTAGAAATGTGTCGATTCACTCTTTTTATTCTCTTTGTTTCTTTGCAGATTTACGAAGAAGGATTTGACTTTGAAAAATCACTTCAAGCTCTGGAAAATTTATCTTCCATTGAGAGGTTTTCAAAATGTTGGATGACAACAGTTGAATCATTTATTCTCAAATGGTAGTTTATTGACTTACTTACTAATTAGTATGGTACATTGACGGCATTAGTTAGTTAGATTCAGTGAATTTTATATAAAAAACGGAGTGTGCATGATTCTTTTGTTCACATCACCCATGCTAAAAGCTCTACTTCACAGCAGGCTATGTGCGACGTGAAGAAGAGCTTGCAATATCTTTTTAGTTCTCAATTAGGTCATCGAGTAAAGCCTCCAAATCCATTTCTTAATTCATATCTATTTTCTTATGGGTTGTGCCATACAAAGTTATCTATTTTTCAAATCAATTTTTATTTTGAATTTTTGTGTTTGTGCTTAACCGAGTCTGCAGTAGAAATGAAGTCAAGTGACGTTGTAAACTTCCACCCCCGTTCATCAAAAGGTGTGTGAAATCTTCATTACACCAATTGCAGGTTCTCATACTATTTCCAATTTTTGGTATCGCACATAAGAAAGGATGGAGTTCTTGATTTTTCATATGCCTTCATATGTCGAATGTCATCTAAATTTAGTTGTAGTTAATTTGTCAAAGTTATTTGTTGTAACTTTTTGAAATGGCAGTCTTAGTATTTGCCCAGCAATTTTTGTGAATTCCAAACTTTGCTTATGATTATAGTCACATATAAACTTCCAATTGGATTTGTTCCCCAGCCATACTAATATAATACCAGTTCTTTTGCTTTTATGTAAAAGTAAGAAGATTGTTTTGCCCTTATGTATCCTGCTTCTTTCTGTTCCCGAAGTTGCCAAGAAAAAAGTACTTTGTGATCATTTTCTTTTCTTCTTTTATAGTATAGTGATGTGTGGATAAAATTTGTCTCTTTTTCTTTGTATCAACAACCTATTACCCGTCCGTCCCTAAGCATGTTTTGTTAAGAAACTTTTGATTTTTCTTTTGTTTAATTTTTCATCCGATAACATTTAAATCATTATTTTACGCAAAGTGAAAACGAAAAACATGACAACTTTTTAAGACGTGCATGGTAAAGAAAAAGTTCCTCTTTGCACAATACATTTAAAATATATTTTGACAACTACAATGAAAAAAAAAAAAAAAAAAAAAAACTAGCACAATACACTTTTAGGCGCAGCACAATACACTTTTAGGCGCGCATAGTGCCCGTGATGCAAAAATGTCTCTCACACGCACGAGTGCGTGCGAAGAGGCTACTCATACATTTAAAAGAAAGTTTTTTTTTTTTTTTAAAGCGTCCCTCGAATTAGCACCTGGTATTGAAAGCTTCCAGAATCCAGAGGGTTTGGATAGGTCTGGCAAACGGGTCGTGTCAGTCGTGTTCGTGTCGTTTTCGTGTAACACCTGTTATCTTAACGGGTCGTGTCGTGTCACACCCGTTATCTTAACGGGTCCTTAACAGGTTGTGTCACTTTACCCAACGGGTAAAGTGACCCGACCCGTTATGACCCGTTATGACCCGTTAAGAAAAATATATTTTTTTTCTTAAATTTGCACATACCACACATTGCCACATAAATATTACTTCAAAACATTAAAACACATTTGTCGTTTAAGTTCTACATCTACACTCGAAAATAAGAGCCTAATAAAAAAATAATACATACACTACTAATCTATTACAAATTTTAAATGTGCAAGGATATGCAAAATGAAACAGTTTTTGTTTTCAAGGTTGTGAAATCTTTCTCAAAAGTTTAAACCTCAATTTACAAAATCCTCGATTTACATCAATCATCATGAAATTGCATTGGAACTTTGGCTTGATCTATTACCTTCAAGAGTTATGTTGATGATGTTTTCAATAAGGTTTTCCACGTCATAACTATCTTCTGCATAAACTAAGCATAGAAAAACCAAACATTAAAAATCATTCAAATTATGAGAAGTTTACCAAAATAATTATGAAAAAAAATAAAACAATAGTACTATACCATACTTTTATTAAGTATAAACATAAGATTTTGTGGTATCCACTAGTGTAAATATTTTAAATTGAAGATCGAATTCAATCATTGTATTCATATAAGGTCAAGGAGTGTAGTTGTAAAAAATCATCAAAATCGGAGTTAAATTAACCGTTAAATCGTGATTTTTTGTTTATAACCGTCGAAAAGTTTTGTCCCGTTACGTGCTCTCTGAATGTTTTTTTTTTCAATTTTTGGCGTATGCGATCTCGAAATATATACAAACATGTTTGACGGTTGGATCATTGAAACTAGTTTCGTAGAATGAGTATCCCATCAAAACAATAGATTCACTAATACTTAAGAGTTTATTCATACTTTTATTAAGTATAACATAAGATTTTGTGGTTTCCACTAGTGTAAATATTTTAAATTGAAGATCGAATTCAATCATTGTATTCATATAGGGTCAAGGAATGTAGTTGTAAAAAATCATCAAAATCGGAGTTAAAATGACCGTTAAATCGTGATTTTTCATTTATAACCGTCGAAAAGTTTTGTCCCGTTACTTGATCTCTGAATGTTTGTTTTTTGCAATTTTTGGTGTATGGAATCTCGAAGTATATATAAACATGTTTGACGGTTGGATCATTGAAACTAGTTTCGTAGAATGAGTATCCCATCAAAACAATAGATTCACTAATACTTGATAGTTTATTCATACTTTTATTAAGTATAATATAAGATTTTGTGGTATCCACTAGTGTAAATATTTTAAATTGAAGATAAAATTCAATCATTGTATTCATATAGGGTCAAGGAGTGTGGTTGTAAAAAAACATCAAAATCGGAGTTAAAATGACCGTTAAATCGTGATTTTTCGTTTATAACCGTCTAAAAGTTTTGTCCCGTTACTTGATCTCTGAATGTTTTTTTTTTGTAATTTTTGATGTATGCGATCTTGAAGTAAATACAAACATGTTTGACGGTTGGATCTTTGAAACTAGTTTCGTAGAATGAGTATCCCATCAAAACAATAAATTCACTAATACGTAATAGTTTATTCATATTTTTATTAAGTATAATATAAGATTTTGTGGTTTCCACTAGTGTAAATATTTTAAATTGAAGATCGAATTCAATCATTGTATTCATATAAGGTCAAGGAGTGTAGCTGCAAAAAATCATCAAAATCAGAGTTAAAATGACCGTTAAATCGTGATTTTTCTTTTTATAACCGTCGAAAAGTTTTGTCCCGTTAATTGATCTCTGAATGTTTGTTTTTTGTAATTTTTGACGTATGCAATCTCGAAGTATATACAAACATGTTGACGGTTGGATCTTTGAAATTAGTTTTGTAGAATGAGTATCCCATCAAAACAATAGATTCACTAATACTTAATAGTTTATTCATACTTTTATTAAGTATAACATAAGATTTTGTGGTATCCACTAGTGTAAATATTTTAAATTGAAGATCGAATTCAATCATTGTATTCATATAAGGTAAAGGAGTGTAGTTGTAAAAAATCATCAAAATCGGAGTTAAATTAACCGTTAAATCGTGATTTTTCGTTTATAACCGTCGAAAAGTTTTGTCCCGTTACTTGCTCTCTGAATGTTTTTTTTTTGCAATTTTTGGCGTATGCGATCTCGAAATATATAAAAACATGTTTGACGGTTAGATCATTGAAACTAGTTTCGTAGAATGAGTATCCCATCAAAACAATAGATTCACTAATACTTAAGAGTTTATTCATACTTTTATTAAGTATAACATAAGATTTTGTGGTATCCACTAGTGTAAATATTTTAGATTGAAGATCGAATTCAATCATTGTATTCATATAGGGTCAAGGAGTGTAGTTGTAAAAAATCATCACAATCGGAGTTAAAATGACCGTTAAATTGTGATTTTTCGTTTATAACCGTCGAAATGTTTTGTCCCGTTACTTGATCTCTGAATGTTTGTTTTTTACAATTTTTGGCGTATGCGATCTCGAAGTATATATAAACATGTTTGACGGTTGGATCATTGAAACTAGTTTCGTAGAATGAGTATCCCATCAAAACAATAGATTCACTAATACTTAATAGTTTATTCATACTTTTATTAAGTATAATATAAGATTTTATGGTATCCACTAGTGTAAATATTTTAAATTGAAGATCGAATTCAATCATTGTATTCATATAAGGTCAAGGAGTGTAGCTGCAAAAAATCATCAAAATCAGAGTTAAAATGACCGTTAAATCGTGATTTTTCTTTTTATAACCGTCGAAAAGTTTTGTCCCGTTAATTGATCTCTGAATGTTTGTTTTTTGTAATTTTTGACGTATGCGATCTCGAAGTATATAAAAACATGTTTGACGGTTGGATCTTTGAAACTAGTTTCGTAGAATGAGTATCCCATCAAAACAATAGATTCACTAATACTTAATAGTTTATTCATACTTTTATTAAGTATAACATAAGATTTTGTGGTATCCACTAGTGTAAATATTTTAAATTGAAGATCGAATTTATTACTTGTATTCATATAGGGTCAAGGAGTGTAGTTATAAAAAATCATCAAAATCGGAGTTAAAATAACCGTTAAATCGTGATTTTTTGTTTATAACCGTCGAAAACTTTTGTCCCATTACTTGATCTCTGAATGTTTGTTTTTTGCAATTTTTGGCGTATGCGATCTCGAAGTATATACAAACATGTTTGACGGTTGGATCATTGAAACTAGTTTTGTAGAATGAGTATCCTATCAAAACAATAGATTCACTAATACTTAAAGAGTTTATTCATACTTTTATTAAGTATAACATAAGATTTTGTGGTATCCACTAGTGTAAATATTTTAAATTGAAGATCGAATTCAATCATTGTATTCATATAGGGTCAAGGAGTGTGGTTGTAAAAAATCATCAAAATCGGAGTTAAAATGACCGTTAAATCGTGAATTTTCGTTTATAACCGTCAAAAAGTTTTGTCCCGTTACTTGATCTCTGAATGTTTATTTTTTTCAATTTTTGGCGTATGCGATCTCGAAGTATATACAAACATGTTTGACGGTTGGATCGTTGAAATTAGTTTCGTATAATTCGTATCCCATGAAGTTCAATGGTGTGTGTGTGTATATATATATATTTATTTATTAAGTAGATTTAAATCTATTTATTTTGTATGTATAATTATTATAGTTTTTAGGGGTATAAAATTTAATATATATATATATAATTATTATAGTTAATATTTTGGGTATAATTATTATAGTATATATAATTATTATAATTATTATAGTTAATTTAATATATATATATATATATATAATTATTATAGTTTTTAGGGGTATAAAATTGTTAAATTAATATATATATAATTATTATAGTATTTTTTTAGGGTTATAAATTATTAAATTAATATTCTGCTTATCGTGTATCGTGTTACCCACGTGTATACCCGAACAAACCCGTTATCTTAACAGGTGCTTATCGGGTTACCCGATAACGACCCGTTTCGTTATCGTGTCGACCCGAACACCTGTTAATTTCGTGTCGTGTCGTGTCGGGTTATCGGGTCGTGTCAGGAATTGCCAGGCCTAGGTTTGGATGTGTCTTGGCCAATAAAGCACTTCACCAGATGCAATGAGCTTATAACATATAATATTGAAAACGAAGCTTCTTAGCTTCCACATCGTATTTTATACAGAGGCAGATTCTCTGCCCTTCCACTTTTTGTGTTCTGCTGTTTATATGATCACGATTAAGTAACGTCAATATTTTATATTACTATTTCTTTTTATCTTATTTTCTTTATAAAAAAATAATATAAAATATTGACTTACCTTAATTGTGACTACACAAAACAGAAGGGCACGAGAAGTGGGAGAGCACAGAATCTACCTCCATTCTATACCACAAAGTACAGACTTTAACTGAAGCACCCAAAACCAATAGGTGGAGAGGATCCTCCTGACCAGGCCCTTCGGGCCGTTCAGTTTTTATGTAACGGCTATAATTATTATAATTTTTAGAAAGATCCGTTGTTTGTAGCCGTTAAATAAAAAATGAACGGTCAGATGGGTTTGGTCAGGAGGATCCTCTCCTTCTGCTCAGGAGATGATCCTGGTCCAAACCAATAATACCACATTTCCCCGCCTCATTCAACGGTTCCACATGACCGACCTTTGCCACGTGTTCCGTGAGGCCCCACCTTTGCCACCTGTTCGATGGCCCCGTTCTTTGTGATGATTTCTGCTCGTGCTTCGCGGCACTTAACAACGAAGTATTGACAAAAAGAAACTCTTGGGGTCTTGAGGGTTGAGATTGTGATTGTGTCCGCACTATGTCGTTTCCGCGTCAACCTTTTCATACTCCGCTGGAGAGCTCCGTCGAGTCTTTGAATGAGGACACCGACCCGGTAATCCCGCTCCGGAATCTCTCGATGGTCCGAACAAGAATGGATTCCCTGCAGTACTTCCTCACCGATTCAATCCACGCCAACGCTCTAGTCAGCAAGGACCAGATGGATATGGTATCCGCCGGCATCGCCTCCGCCATCCACGAAATCATCTCAAACGGCGCCGCTCTGTTGGCTCTCTCTCAGAACCCGATACCCTCATCCGACCGGACCCGAACACCTGCCGCTCAAATCGAGGTTCCCGAGGTCAGGAAAGAGGTAAAAGAGAACAATAGCGGTAAGGATGACGCAGACGGTGGTGAGATCGTGGAGGTGGACGCGATGGAGCTGCTGGCGGAGCACATCCATTACTGCGAGATTTGCGGGAAGGGGTTCAAGCGAGACGCGAATTTGAGAATGCACATGCGGGCTCACGGGAACCGGTTCAAGACCCCGAGGCGTTGGCCAAACCGGATAAGACCCCGGCCCAGTCGAGCCGGAATTCCCGGTTCTCGTGCCCGTACGTCGGGTGCAACCGGAACAAGGAGCACGGGAAGTTCCGGCCGTTAAAATCGGTGATTTGCGTGAAGAATCACTTCAAGAGGAGCCACTGCCCAAAAATGTACTCGTGTAACAGGTGCAATAAGAAAAGCTTCTCGGTGGTGGCGGATTTGAAGAGCCACTTGAAGCATTGTGGCGAGGCTAGGTGGCGGTGCACGTGTGGCACGAGCTTCTCGAGGAAGAGCAAGCTGTTCGGACACATGGCGTTGTTCGAAGGGCACATGCCGGCGGTTGAGGACGAGAAGAGTGGTGGTGGGAGTAAGGTTGTGACAGCTATGGAGCAGGATGATGATGATGAGGAGGAAGAAGAGGAGGAGGAAGGCATGACGACGTCGTCGAAGGGAACGGAGTTGAATCCGAGTTCCAATATTTACAAGGATATTGAGTTTTCTGATGAATTGCTTAATGGGCTCGGCTCGATAGATGACTACTTTTTGGAGGATATGTTGACTGATTTGTAGCTGAGATAATGATGGTAAGGTGGATTACATCTTTTGCTTTATTTCATTCGTTGTAGTGCTTTTGTGTGTATTATGGTGTAATAATTTTTCTGATGAGAGATTTCATGTTAATTTCTTTGTTGAGATTAATCTTTTTTTTTTCCTTTGTTTTTTTTTGGTAATCTCCTGCTGGATTTTCTAATAATTTGAATAAATGCCTATTTTTGGGTTATATTTGCAAGGCTACCATCCTTGTTTTGTTGGTGACAATGAGACACAGTAACAAAAAATGTGGTTTCATGGAATTGCATATCAAGAAATGAAACACGGCAAAATTGTAGCAATGATCTGAAGTCTAAACTACACCGGAGTTGCATGGGTCCAGTTCTTCTAAAGTCCAAGCTTTAAGGAAATCATTGTTCATTTTTAATTTACCTGTGAAGAGAAAGTAACAACAAATGTTAAATGACCATAATTGTTATCAAACAGTAGGCATTGGCAGATTCAAGAAATATTATTTTGGGGCCTCAGTAAGACTAGCGCGAGCAGCGTGTATAACTTTTTGAACGAAATCACATGAAAATTAGCATTTCATCAAGCTCTGGTAGGCCCGGGGTCATTTATCAAGTCATATTCCGCACCTGTCAACAAATGCCAACAACTTCCGAACGAGCATGTCAACTAATGTCAATGGTTTTTTAGTGAGCATGTCAGCATATGCTAATGTACGCCTAGTGAGCATATCGACAAATGCTCATAACAATGCATACAAAAGTACGAAGTTAGCAGCTACCTAGCCCAATGTCCATACAGGTAATTCGTCGAGCAGTTGGAGAGCAGTTTTCAAGGGTATCTCAGATTTCCAAAGATAGCACCTAGTTCTTCCATAGAAGATTTCTGAGCTTGGGAGGGTCAGCTGACCCTCCTTGCCTGAAGGTGAATCCGTCCGCGACAGTAGGTGACCACGATTTTTTAACCTCCCAAGGTCCAGGAGAACAAGACTGGGAGTTCTATTTTCGGTTCCAAAACTAGTATAACAGTTGATCTGGTCCTCTATTTAACCCTAAGTTTGTACTTGTTTCTTCTTAGGCTTAGGTTCTTTAACAAATGCGCCTAATTTTGTGTTTTGTCTTTTCGTGACCTATAAAGTCACTATATTCAGAGAGAGTGTGTTGACTAAACATTTTAAGTGAGTTCATCATACCGGGATATGAACGTAGTTCCGCAAGCATCTTCAAACGAGAAAACTATCTCACAGCTATCTAGTTACGAAACGCAAAACTTCACTCTTGACTATGTTTTGGGCTTTTAAAAATTAAATTTTTTTTTTGTGGGAGAGTCGGTTAAACCTTACAATGGGCTAACTATAATAATTTGGTCCGAATTTACCTTTGACGACAATCAAACATAAGACCTCTTTCTAACAAGTAAAGAGAAATATCACTAGATAACAGTATAATATGGCTTAAGATAATTGGAGAAATGGTTTATGAACTTTGCTTAACTTGAGGTTTGGCCACTGAACTAAAAATTTGTGATTGAGTATTAGTCTTTGAACTTGTTATCATATGGATCAATAATCATTTTGACTAATTCCGATAAAATTTAGATTCATTTTGCCCCTTTAAACTCTTTATTTTGGATTAAGTCTAACGAAATTAGTCTATTGCTCTATATTATAACAAGTTCAGGGATTAGTCCAATTTCCTCTTAATATCTTTCTTTTTTTAACAAATGATATTATGCATACTATGAAAATAATGTAACTATTGTTTAGTTTTTACAAGAAACAATGTATCTACTAGTTTATATTTACAAGAAAATAAAGAACCTATTATGGAGTCCTTTAGAATTTACATCCATTTTTAGCCTCTTTAAACTCTTTATTTTGGATTAAGTCTTACTAAATTAGCCAAAACGACCATTGCTCTATATTATAACAAGTTTAGGGATTAGTCCTCATAGATTTTAGTTTAGGGACCAAAGCTCTGATTGGGCCAAAGTTCAAGGACCATTGCTCCAATTTCCTCTTAATACCTTTTTTTTAACGAACGATATTATACATACAATGAAAATAATGTAACTATTGTCTAGTTTTTACAAGAAACAATGTATCTACTAATTTATATTTATATAAAAATAAATAAAGTACCTATTATGAAGTCCAGCTCAAGGAAAGGATTGAAGGCCCTCACTTTGGGTGATTATTCTTTGTCTATGCAAAGAGGATCTACAAAGGTATAAGGAAATCCAACTCTCTTTGTTAATTAGAGTTGAATCTTTGGTTCACCATAACTACTAGGCTTTGAATTTAATAGGTTAAGTTTTGTTTTGAGTGCGTACAAGCATGTTTCGACTATTTAATTGTTAAATGCATGCAATATGTTGCTCCATGAACTTAAAAAATAAATTAAAATTTTCCTTCAAGTGGTATCATAGCCAAGGTCTAGTCACTAGTAGAAAAAGCCATTTCAGCGACCAAACTTTATGCGACGACATAAAACTCATTGTGCAAAACATGTAGCGCAATGAAGGTAACGTTCCGTTGCTCAAACCGGTCAGAAATAATTTAATGGGACAAACATGTTGAGCGACGTCATGTTTCGCTGAGCAAAAGTAGCTTAAGCAACAAAAAAAACTTGTCGTCACACAAAGGTTCACAGAAAAAGGCGAGAATGCCTGTATTTTTGGCGCCAAAAAAGCACGACCAATTTTTCGTTGTGCAAAGGTTCTGTCAGTTGTTTGGTGGTCAAAGTAGTCTGAATTCCTTTAAAAGCCAGTTTCGCTCTTTCTCTTCACAATTCAATCTAAAAACTCCTTACTTTCATCGAATTATTATTCCAATTTTTTTTTTTTGTTTTTCTGTATGCAATGGTCGACTCTAGTGGTCCTTCATCAAAGAGAGTTCAAGGTGAAGGTTCTGAGAAAGGTAATACGTACTAAATTTTGTTGGTTGTTTAATTAATTAAATATTTAAGTAGACTAATATAAGTTTTAATTTTGTTGGTAGAGAGTTGCAACATGTGTTCGATACACTTCTTAAGCTAAGGGCCGCTACCGAATCACTTAAGCAAAATTAGTAGGATATCAGAAGTCGGATGGTGAACAAATTTAGGGGCGACGTCTGGGTATTGGTGTGTGACAGATGCAGGGTGAATTGGGAGTCTTGGAGAGACGTCCCCGAGGAGATAAGAGAGCGGCAATCCAGGATCGAATGGTGGAAAGAAACAACACGCCCTCCGGGCCCCATGATATGACGCAATATGTGGAGTTTGTGTGTTCAATTTGTTTATCAATGCAGAACAATTGTCCTACTGCTGAGTGGCGCTCTTGGAAATTTGTGCCCGAGGACGTGAAAAAGGCGGTGATGGATCAACTATTAGTAAGTGTGACAAATGTTGAAAATGATTAATTTTGTGAAATTGTTTTTTTATATGTTATAAATAATTATTTGCATATATGTGTAATAGTGTAACTATACTCTTGATGATACGAACGAAGAGTTGATGAAGTTGATGGACGAGGCGTTGAAGATGGGTTACAGGCAGTGGCGTTATGATGTGGCGCGAAATGGAGGACCAGCGAAGTAGTTTTAAATTTATAGTTTTTAGGACAATATTTATTTTTAAGGTTTTATTTTAAGTTATTTATTTGGACTTAATTAGCCTTTAATTCATATTTTGTTGTCTAAGGAATTGAATTGATTAATTTACTTTATTTAAGTTTTCTATTATTTTTAGAATAAATATTATAATTGAATAAGTCTTTGTGTCACATCCTGGCCTGGGCGCCCACCACATCTTGGGCTCGACTCTACCGTAACACGATATTGTCCGCTTTGGGCCCCGATCACGCCCTCACAGTTTTGTTTCTGGGAACTCACACAAGAACTTCCCAGTGGGTCACCCATCATGGGATTGCTCTCGCGTGAACTCGCTTAACTTCGGAGTTCCGATGGAACCCGAAACCAGTGAGCTCCCAAAAAGTCTCGTGCTAGGTAGAGATGAGAATATACATATAAGGCTTACAGGATTCATTCTCATAGAACCCGAAACCAGTGAGCTTCCAAAAGGCCTTGTGCTAGGTAGAGATGGGAATATACATATAAGGCTTACATGATCCATTCCCATGGGTAATGTGGGATGTTATACTTTGTAATTATGAAATTTACATAAATATAGATTATAAAGAACTATGTTTACATAAATTTCATAATTATAATGAATTACGTATTTGTTCGTCGCTAAACATTTTGCGCGATGAAACATTCAATGCAATAAGTATATGTGGCAAATTACTTATTCGGTCACATATTTCCAACTGCGACCGCGTAAAGGTCATAAAAACGCGGTTAAATTTTCTGCTAAATTTTGAATCCATACATTTAGAGCGATGAAACAGTCATTACGTAAGGGTGAAATCAAAGGACAACGACTTCAGAGTCTTGAGCGACAAAGGTTTTGTTTACTCTAGATGGTCAGTTTTCTGAGTCAGAGGATTCAATGTTATTGAATCAGAGAATCAGTGCGGCATTTGCTGAGGGGTTTTGCATATTTCTTAAATCTTTTTCCAGATTACAATTCCAATTGTTATTCAAATTTAAGCACGATTGCCGACTTAGGTGCTCGTTTGTCGAAGAGGATGGAAGGCGAGAGTTTTGGAAAAGGTAATACCCACTAAATTTATTATGTGTTTTCTATACATTTTATACTTTGCCTTATTATTTTTAATATAAATTATTTTAGTAGACAAAAAATATATGCACCAGTGGTTCGATACAATTTTGGAGGGAGTAGCTACCAAATTAATTATGAAGAATTGATGGGAATTCACAAGTTGGATATGCGCAACAAGTTTATGTACGATGTGTGGGTATTAGTGCGTTACAAATGTAGTGCGGATTGGGAGTCTTGTAGAGCCGTCCCGAGGAGATAAAGATGCACTTAGTCGATGAGTTAAAGCCTGATTGAGACTTTGACCAAAGTGACCCAAATTTGATGAAGTGCATCGACAACATATTCAAATCATCTTTTTGGAAGTGGAAATGAGGTAGAACTGAACCGAATACCAGAACCACCAGCGAGATAATAAAATTTTATTTATGTTTTTCTTTTGTGTTTAATTAAATAATAACATTTGAGTTTTTAAGTTTTTATTCATGAACTTTACTTTTTAATATGCAATTTTAAAGTTTTTGTTGAATAAAATATTATTATAATAAACGATTATATTAATTAAATATGCATGAATGTTTAATTAATTTAAACATTTGTAGATTTGTTCGGGTGTAATTTAATACTTTGTTTATTAAGTGTGTATGTGATTTAAAATGAATAAAGTAATAAATGAAAAAAAAGTATTTTAAAATTAAAAAAAAAGCAAATAGCGACGAAATTACTTTTTTGTTGCTCAAAGTGGAATTGTGTGATGCTACACAGTTGTCGTGCCAAAGGTAATAAAAAACCGGGAGACTGGAACATGGAATGCATATGTTTTGCACGACAAATGTTTCATCGCACATGGTGGGTAGAAAATGGTAGTAAAGGAGAATAGATTTGGCTCCATGTATTCGAATGCACAAATTTTGCAAGACGAATCATTCGTCGTGCAAGAGTGTGAAATTTAATTCAGCTTCCCAGACCTGCGAGAGGCAAAAACTACAAATTCATTGTAGCTCTGCCTCTCCTCCCTCAGTTCACTATCTCTCATCTCCCTTAGCTCGTTCATTCAGTCTTGTGCTCCTGCTCTTCATCACCTAGATATCATTTGGTAAGCAAATTTGTTTTCAATAATTTTTTTTGAAATTACACAATGAAACTAATAAAATTAAATTTGTTCTGTGTAGGTGTTTTTTTTTTAATTACTATCGGCGAGGAATGCATTAAGAGGTATATTTTCTTCGACTATTTCATTAACATTAAATGTAGTTTATTTATTTATTTTTTAGCATTAATGTGATACAATTTATTTGTATGCAAACATTTTTGTACGAAGTTAAGTATTAACTTTGTGCGTTATTTTCAAGAAAACTTAGTTTCACGTTTGAGAATTAGTTGGATTTCGCGCATGGATACGAAAGCATGACTGCGGTCCAATTAAGTCTTGAATTGTCCCAATTTTTGGACAATTTGGGAATGCACAATTATGTGTTGTAGTTTGCGGTTCACGGATTAGATTTCGATAAGGAGAAATTTGGTAGCATGTATGTGCATCCTTCGAGTGCTGCGTACATATTTAGTATATACATGCTAAATTTGAAGAACTGCATAATGTGCTGCCAAAAATTTTCAACGTTGTAATCTAATTTGATAGAGCTGTAAAATACGACATGTAGCCGTGCATTCCTGAATGAGATAAGACCCTTGCCAGAGGCATAAGGTGACATGTTATAATTGAAGTGTTTGTAACCATTGTGATTTTGTTTTTTTTTCGCAGGCGATATGGATAAATAATGGATACAAAATCCTTACAGATGTGCAGACGAATACTTTTATGGAATAAATCAGTTCATTGATTTCACAATGGCACACAACCAGGGTTCACCTCTAATCCGGTGTCTGTGTAGGAACTGTAACAATTCAATGGTTGAGTATTATGAAAATGTTCGGTACCATTTAGTACGACATGGTATGATGGAGATGTATACCACTTAGAATCATCATGGGGAATGATTAGTACTTCCTTCATCTTCACATGTGACCCCTTTAGTTGAGGTAGTTGAATCTTATGTTGATCCAAATGAACAAATTATGGATATCCTAGATGATGCTTTACCAGACACCTTGACCAATTTTGATCAAGAAAGGGGAGATGACGTCCCTTGAAGCATGGATAGTGGAGCCTTTAAAAATTATGAAAAACTATTAAAAAGTGCCAAACAAGAATTATACTCCGGTTGCGAGGATTTTTCAGTGTTGACGACTATTGTGAAGTTGATGCATGGAAAAATAAACTTTCTTATATCCAATCAGTGCTTTGATTATTTTTTGAGCCTTTTCAAGAAGATGCCTCCAAAAGACAATTGTTTGCCTAAAGATCACAAAAGTGCAAATAATGTGTTGAATGGTCTGGGATTGAGCTATGAAAAAAATTCATGAGTGTAAAAATAATTGTGTATTGTTTTATAAGGAGAAGAGGTCGCACTTGGTGTGATGGCAAGTGCCTTCGCCCATGAGCGGTAGGTCTCGGGTTCGAGACTTGGGAGCAGCCTCTCCATAAATGGGGGTAAGGCTAGCCGACATTCACCTCTCCCAGACCTTGCGTAAAGCGGGAGCCTTGTGCACTGGGTACGACCTTTTTATTGTTTTATAAGGAGAGTGTATTGTTCTATAAGGAGAACAATACACAATTATTTTTACAAAAAGTTATGTGTTATCTTCCAATAAAGCTCAGGCCTCAGCATTTGTATATTTTGATGCATACTGTTAAAGGTGGCATAAGGACAGACGGGTGGATGACAATTTGATGAGGTATCAGCTGATGATGAGGCATAGAAAGAGCTTGATCGTTTGTGCCTCGATTTTGTGTGAGGGTCGCAGAACGTAAGATTGGGGCTGGCCATAAATGGATTTAATTCGTTCGGGGTATTAAACCAAAACCATAGCACATGGCCAATCTTCGCAAATCTGTACAATTTGCCGCCTTGGAAATGCATGAAGAAAGAACATATGATGATGACTATGTTGATAACCGAGGATCCGGGCAAGTCTATTGATGTTTATTTGCGGTCGTTGGTTGATAAGCTGAAAGATTTGTGGTAAAACGGAGTTCCGACATATGATAAATCAAGTGGGCAGATGTTCACCTTACGAGCAGTAGTGATGTGGACTATAAACGATTTTCCTGCATATGTTATGATGTCTGGGTGGAATACTAAGGGTTATTTGGCATGCCCAGTTTGCAAGGAGAACACAACGTCTTCTTGGCACGTCGGGAAAGTTTGTTACCTAGGGCATCTTAGATGGTTGCCGTGGGACCACGAGTGGCATTAGAATTAGACAGCATTCTTCGACAGAATAGAGATTTAGCCAAAACCTAAAGAATGGTTCAGAGAAAATATTTTAGCGCACTTGAATCTTTGGATTTTGGTCCGTTTGGCAAATCGGAAAATAAGAACAGACTTGACACCCATCTGAACTAGACACACAAGAGCATGTTGTTTGGGCTGCCGTACCAGTCCAAATTGTAACTGCGCCACAACCTTGATGTTATACATGTTGAGAAGAACGTGTTTAATACATTAGTTGGAACTATATTAGACATTGAGGAAAAGACGAATGACACGATCAAAGCTTGCATCGATTTGGAGTGAATGGGAATAAGGCCACATTTACAGATAACAAGGGAAAGTGAGATAACCAGAAAAAGGGCTAGCTTTTTTATTTTTTATTTTTTCAATAAAACTGAAGAAGAGGTAAGAGTTTTTAAAGTTTCTATCCTCTGTAAAGTTTCCAAATAGGTATGATTCAAATATTGCACGATGTGCAAATGTTGATGGGGGCAAATTTTCTAGGCTTAAGACTCACGATTGTCATGTCATACTACAATGCCTGTTTTCGATTGGTATTCGACACCTATTGCCAGAATATGTGGTGAAGCCGATTATATTGTTGGCGAGATTTTTTTTCACAATTATCTGCTAGGACATTGCGAAAGTCTGATGTACAACAGTTATGCACTAACATCGTCGAAGTCGTATGCAAGTTTAAACAAATATTTCCTCCTTTCTTCACAAGCATGATCCACGTGGTGATACACTTGCCATATGAGGCATTACTTGCCAGACCCGTCAACTATCGATGAATGTATTTAATCAAAAGGCATAAAGTCTTTAGTCATTAATTAATTTGTGATCAATTGATGATTTAACTTATTTGAATCATCACAATTTTATTTTTGCAGATTACTGGGTGAGTTAAAGAAGAGTGTATGGAACATGGTGAAGCTCGAAGGATCAATTATGAAGGCTAGGGTGGCATTTAAGACGAATACGTTTTGTGCTATGTACTTACAAGATGTTGAGATGGTGTTCAATCGACCACACCTTAATAATGAAGGTGGTGTGAGAAAGCAAAAACTATTTGTGCTCGCCCAATTCACACAACCATTTGGCAAACCAGTATGGGGCAATTCGTTCATTGAAAGGGACATGCAAGTAGCTCATTGGTTCATACTTAACAATTGTGACAAGGTAATTGAGTACCTGGATGACCAAGAAGAGTTGATGAAGTGGGAATATCTTTCACATTTATATGCCGTGAAACACCATGACCTGTTTCCTTGTTGGTTTCGTGAACAAGTAAGTTGTTTAAGTTTTTTTGTTGGTTTTGTCCTAAATATAATTGCATGTCAGTTGTCATAAATTTTGGTAAAACCAACATGTCAATTTTTTGGTATAAATTAGGTGAAAAAACTGAAGGAAACCAATTCTCCCACATATATTGATGAATTATACAATTTGGCTATTGGACCTCTAAGCGTGGAACTATACTCAGGGTGTCATGTGAACGACATAAAATTCTTTGGAGCTAAGCATGATGACAAGCTTTGTACTCTAAATAGCGGTATACATGTCCCAAGAGCGGAAGATATTGCAGACATTGATTTCTATGGTAAACTAACAAGTGTGGTCCAATTGCTTTACAAAGACCATTGCCAAGTCATCATTTTTAAGTGTCGTTGGTTCGATACAAACCCTAGTAGGAATGGTTTACTATCGGTGAACACTACCCTATGTTGGTACAATGAAGACCCGTACATTTTGGCAACTATGGCCAAGCAAATTTTCTACATCGATAACCAAAGGCCGGGAGGGGATGGAAAGTTGTTCAGAGGATTTATCACATAGGGGTGTATAATATTGCGGACCGAGATCCTGATGACAATGACGATGATGACAACTTTATCGACCAACTCCTTGAAACTTCAACACAAATTGGTGCAGAAACACTTCAGGATACTAATATTGTCCAAGAACCATTTTAGGTAGTTGGAGATCCTCAAATCGAAATTCATATAGACTCAATTACAATTGATCTTGGAAGTCTCCCAAGATATAATCCACCTGAGGGTGCATATGATGTTGTTTATGTACCAACGGATGAGGATGAATGTGAGACAAAAAGTGATCAAAGTGAAGATAGTGATATTTATTGTACTGAGGATGAGGATTAAGGACTTTTGACTTATATGCCATGCAATTAAGTGTATTTAATTTTTTTGTATATAAATAAATTTTAATTTATTAAATTTGTAATTGGATAAAGGATTTAACAAAAAACAAATTAAAGTCAATTCAAAGCGACAAACACTAGAAATCATCGTGCATAACGTAATAACACGACAAAAACAAGAAAATTCGTCACTCAAGGTAGGTTTAAGCGACACAAGGGATGCATTTGGTGGTTTGCGCAACGCATTAAGTTCAATTCGTCGCGCAAGGTCTACGAAATTTCCCAAAATCAAAATAGGGGTGCCTTTTTTTTTTTTTAAATATTCATTAAACATTGAGTGACGAATTAGGTAAATCGTCGCGCAATACCATGTTGCTCGATGAATGGGATAACTTCGTCGCTACAGGTCCTTCAAAATTCCAAAATTAAAATGTAGGCGCCTTTTTTTTTTAAATGTTCATTAAATATTGCTCAACAAAATGTGCTATATTTGTCGCGCTTTTTACTTATACACGATGAATGTTTTCCTTTTGCCGCGCATTGTTCTCAAATTAATCAAAAATAGGGTGGGTTTTTTTCAAAAAAAAAAAATCATTAAAACTGAGCGACAAATGTGTTCGTCACACAAAGTCCTTCACATTATTAGTTCCAGAGCCTTTCTTTCTGTCATTTTCCAGAACCTTTATCTCACTTGAACTCTCTCACTCAAACCGTCTCTGTAACACCCTGCCCCGAAAATTTACTTTTTCTAGAAATAATTTCAGTGATAGGCCCAATTTAAACTCTTATTTATATTACTACCATTAAACACCATTCTACAACCAAAATTTACTTACCAAAAACATAAGATTTAATTTCATCTTATTCATCGAATTTCTTTCCTTAAATCAACTACTCAACCAAATATAATTCTCGATTATTTAAAGATGCATCTAACCGTGTTAGACTGCCTACGTACCCTTTAGCGGGATCAAACCTTTCATAATTCACAATTCAATTCCAACCCAATTAATCGAAATATCCAAAACTCGTGTTAATAATTGAAACACGTCAAATAGATACTAAAAACATAATTGGAATAATGAAATTGACATAAAAATGTAGTGTTAGTTCATTGGCCATGCGCCTCCACACGGGCTGCCTCCCGGCGAACGGAAACCTCAAATTCCAACAAACTCTAAAAATTACCATATTTTACAGGGTTGTAGAACACAATAAGGGGAAAAACTTTTATACCTGGGCCGAAGCCTAGTTTGCCCGGAAAACACCTCGAATTGCCCTCAAACCACCGGAAACCCTTGATTTGGGGTGTTCTTGATTCATCTCCAAAACAACTCTGATGCCCCCAACAAATGCATGGGCTTTGGATTAAAAATCAAGAAGTATAGTACCACAGGGATGTTGGGCTCACAGAGAGCTTTCCATAAACACCAAAATCACCTCGAACGGACGTCAAACGGGAGAGATATGGCCGGGTCAAGAAATCGGATCGGAAGACCAGATCGCCTTTAAAACGGGTTGAGAGAAAAGGGCCTGACTGTGTGTTTCACTCCCCCCTCGTTTCTCTCTGCCCTCATTTTTTTGATTGGGCATGTTTCATCCCTCATTTTCCTCTTTTCTCTTATTTCTCTTCATTACAGTCGTCCATCTCTCTTCTTTCTCTTCTTTTCCTTTCATCCTAGCCACATACGTGGCACACCTAATTGCTCTAGAAAATCTGGAGTCTTCTAGATAATGATCAAATGAACATTTTGCCCTCAACTTCGATCGTTAATAACTCCTCCGTTGTAACTCCATATCGCGAACGGTTTTCGCCTACATGCTCATAGGGTTGTCTTCTATTCAAATACATCAAGAAATACGATAAAATATATGAGGATAAAAATAAGTCCTAGTATAATTACGCTAAGCCAGCTAGGGGCATTTTCATCTTTTCCACTTAACAAGAAATGTTACTACGTAATTTATAATAATTTCCGGAAACAAAACTTTAAAAGTACTCAATTCAATTTTTCATACCCATAAATCGATTTATTGCCAATTGGGCATTGACAGTCCGTTAAGATCAGTACGTGGTGTATCTTCTCTCAGGGAGAGTGACTAGTCTCGAGTCATTGGTGTGTGTGACATCAAGACAAGTACGTAGGTGCTCAATAGAGAATGAGTTCACTGAACACGATCAACGAAGAGTTCTCATATTCATGTCACATGAGAACTCATGGTTGGGATAATGCAAAATAGTCCTTTGACCTGAGGCATCGTCGTTGTCTTGTGGTTAAGTCCTTGATCTTTGATTATGTCAAACGTCATTCCATTGGAGTGTCCACGGCATCGTTGGGTTTAAGCCACTTAGCCATGGAGGCAAGTGAATGCGCAACAAGGGATCTCTAACCTTCAAACTGTTTGAGGGAGAATACTCTATGATATGATTTAGAATATCTGGCCAGAGTATGAATGAGATTTAGGAATGCGTTCCAAATCACATTCAAGGTAATCATATAAGCACACGAATCACATTGGATAGTAGACATGAATAAATAAACTATCAAACCAAACAATGTGGTCAAGAGTATTGTATTAGAGAAAGATCGTATTGCATTTGTAATCCTAAACTGAATAGGTTCTCCACCTCTTATGATTAGCTTGGGTAACCATGATATGCTGCTAGGTGTCACTCTTGGTTTGTGGAAGCCCTAAACGTGTATAATCACTAAAGGGAGAATTGAAAATAAGTTTCAATTCACAATCGATTTGAAAGAGTTTGAATCGCCCACTGCCTCGCTAAAAGGAACCTAATGGATCGTACACCGTGTAAGGTGGAGATTGAAGAAACAATGGAGATGAGTAAGAATAATTAAATGGTTTAATTATTTATGGCAAGGATTAATTAATATGTTAATTAATCAAACGAATAAGTTCGTTAAAGACCTCGGGATTGTTTTGGACGTTTAGGCCCAATGGGCTTCGAACGTCAAGCCCATTGACTTAAGTTGTATGACAACTTAATTCACAAAAGCCCAAAAGCCCAAACAACACCCTAAGGCCGGCCATATGGTTAAGGGTAGTGAACTTGGACTTATTTACAAGTTTGCCACTCAAATGAATAAAGGTATAAATATGACTTTATAGCCAAAATTCATTAAAGGTTTTGTTTTGGAGAAAATTGGAGAGAACATGTCTCTCCATTTCTCTCTAAAGAGGCCGGCCCCCTTGGAGGGTGCATTTAGCAATCCCACTACTCCAAGATCACTCATTTCTTCTCCAATCTAACCTTGGTGAAGATACTTAGAGGTTCTCTATTTTGGGAACTTGGAGAATCCTATTCTTCCATCCAAATCCATAGATTTAATATGCAAGGAATGAAGGCCCTCTCTTTGGGTGATTAGCCTTTGCTTATGCAAAGAGAAATCTACAAAGGTATATTTCTCAACTCACTTTGATTTGAGTTGAGTCTTGGTTCACCAATCTACTAGGCTTTGAATTTCATGGTTAATGTTTTGTTTTTAAGTGCATGCAAGCATGATTCCGCCTTTAATTGTTAATTGCATGCTTATTGATGTTGCTTAAATGAACATGTTTTCACAAAATCTTCCTTCAGGCACATCACCCCCTCTCCGTTGGTCGATGTGGGATGTTACAATCCACCCCCCTTAGGGGCCCTACGTCCTCGTAGGCACATCCTAGCCCCAAACAACAGAATGACTCTGATACCATTCTGTCACATCCCAGCCCGGCTCCGTCGTAGTACGATATTGTCCTCTTTGGGCCCCGGCCACACCCTTACGGTTTTGTTTCGGGAACTCAAACGAGAACTTCCCAGTGGGTCAACCATCCTAAGATTGCTCTTGCCCGAACTCGCTTAACTTTGGAGTTCTGATGGAATCTGAAGCCAGCGAGTTCGCAAAAGGCCTCGTGCTATAGGGAGGGGAGCATGTACATATAAGGCACATCACCCCCTATCCGTTGGTCGATGTAGGATGTTACATTATAACTTTAGAATTATAGGTTTAGACTGTTAGTTTAGACTTGTTTTATATTTTGTAAGTTTATTTGTTCATTTGTTAACTTTAAAATCATAGGTTTAGAATTTTAGTTTAATTTTTTAATTTTAGAATTAAGATTTTAATTGTAGGTATAATAATATTAATGTCGGGTTAAAATTAAAAAAAAAAAAAGATTTGGAAGAAGTTTTATTTGTTGGGATAAATTTGTTAAATTAGTTAAATTTGTTAACTTAAACATTTGTAGGTTTACGCTTTTAATTTAATTTTATAAATTTAGGATTAATATTTTGGTTGTAGGTATAAATTTGAATTTTTTTTGTATTAATTAACTAGTTCTTGGGTTGCGTTTACAAGTTCATAAGTTTTGTGTTACTTGTAGAATTATAAGGTTTAATTTTTACTTTTTGAACTTTAGGCTTTTGTATTGATTATATAAATTGGTATTAATAACATAGTTTTAAATGTTAGTCGTTCAATTGGATTTTGTAGATGTTGTAGTTGATTAGGCAGCGTAGGTCAGTCAGCAGGTCCCCTTTAACACTTCCACCACCTACTATTACTGCCACCACCGCTCCACCAGCACTAGCCCCAACGTCAAAGGCTGTCATACATTCGCCCCAGGCCATGATGTTGGCGTGCCTAAGTCATCGACTTCTTCGGTGACTCATATGTTATTGTGTGCTCGACACTCTCATCGATGGCCTGGGTCTATCGACGAGGTTGATGAGTCTGAATTGCTTCCACCCCAGTAGAAGAGGGAGTCGACATAGGTAATACACTGTTTTCTCCAAATTTTTAATTTAATAAATTTAATATACTTTTATTCGGTCCTTCTATATGTGAATTGTTGTGTACTTGTGCTGGTTGTGTTGTTTATTTGTATGTAGGTTATGGAAATGTTGTATTTTTAGGGGAAGTTCTGTCGAATTTTTTGTTGTTTATAATTTAGGCGGCGAATTTCTTATTTACGTGACGAATTCTTGTTCGTCACAATAATTGTTTTATGCAGTAGTGAATAGTTGGTGACTCCTTTTGGGTCATGCAATTGATAGTTTAGGATTTGGATGTTGTAAAAGTTACCACAAGCTTTATTCTTACATCTTTGAAAGTAAATTTTCTTTGAAAATTTATCATCTCAAGATTGGTATATGTAGTTCAAATGAGCATGAAGTATGGAGCCTTGTTATATGGGGGGATTCGGCCAAGACATATGGGATGGGTTTGTGTTCTTGTTTGTCTTATCAAATGAGATTTAAAGTGACAAAAGAAACCCCTAAGAAGCCTAGAATTTTATCCCCTTTTGTTAGATTGAGTTTTGGGTTTTATAGATGAAAAAAGTTCATGGAGCTCTTATGAGTTTTCATGAATGTTCTTCATTTGTTCTTGATCTTCATCTCAAGAACAAAAGGTTGAGATGTTTTGTTTCAAAATTGTTTGATTGGTTTGTTTAGTCTTTGTTTGACAAAGTTTGAGTGCTTTAATTGACAACTTGGTTGAGTGTTTGAATTGACAACCTTTCGATGTTCGCTCCTCAAACTTTCCGCACACCTTTTAGACTTTTGAAACTTTACAAAATATTCCACCTCCATCTCTATCCAAAACTGACCACCCCATAAGTAGATTGCTTTTGGGGGGGCTTTCTTGCAACTACATAAGTTTTAATATGTTGGTCTATTTGCACTTTGACCCAACTAATTATCTAAACCTCCTTTTACACCCCCACTTTTATCAATTAAACAATTTTCCTTTTTTTTTTGTCAAAATCAATTAATCAATTAAAAATGAAAAATCAAAACCCGAACGAGTCCATCGTTTCCATCGGGCAAAGCCTCTTCTCTCTTTGCCTCTCTGTGTAAACCTCATTCCATATGACATGGTTACCATTGCTACACCCCATTGACTTCAACCTAGTCATCCTAACCTCTTTCCTTCCCTTTCTTCATCGTCTGGACATCTCATGGTTTCTAAAGTACTAATTCGATTAATGATTGTTATGGGTTCATCAATTGATTATATTCGACAAAATAAACATAAAATTATTGTGTTTAAACATTTAATTGTGCTGATATTGTTGAAGATATGATGATGATGTTGCATGTTAACAATCCCAAACGCATTAGAGGATAGAAATTTGGCATAAACGTATGAATACATATTGTCCTTAATCTTTAATCCAATTTTTGAAACCCATGCTATAATTATTTAACACATTTTACTTTTTAATTGTTCTTAACTGTAATTTTACACATTCATTTTTTATTTAAGTTTGCTTTTAATACCACATAAATCTTTCTTATTTGAGTTTCATAGTTCTCGCCTTCGACTCACTATATAAACGCCACATCCTTCCAGCCATTATTCGATACACAAAGTTTAGTGAGAAAATTTAGTGGCAAGCTTTAAGAAAAAGATGGCTAAGTTCACAATCCTAGCTTTTCTCCCTGTGTTGGTGCTTTTGTCGAGCGCGGGTTCGTTTCAATAATATTAATATTATACTACTATTGGATAAGGCTTTTTTTAATTTCTAACTAATATTAATATTATACTACTATTAGATAAGGCCTTTTTAATTTCTAACGAACAATATTATCTACAATAAGGAAGTAAGGGAGTGAATACCTCATAATGAGCTAATAATAATGTGGTTTAAATTCGCCTTTGATGAAAACCAAATTTAAGACCTCTCACTTACCAATGAAGAGAAATATATCACAAGATCGTAATACTAAGTGGCTATTGTATTAGGCTTTTGAAAGTACATTATGATATATTCCACTACAAACAAAAACACCTTGTCAGATAGAGAATTAGTGTCGTGTCAAATGGGGTTTCATCCCCTAAAACATTAGGCGACAAAAATTTGTCAGGAAAAGTTGGTCGCAAAAAAACCCACACGAAATCTTACTGGATGACAATAAGTTTAATCGTCGGACAAAACAAAGTTCGCCCAACGAAAGAATTCGTCAGGTAAATATGCATTGACCGCATTGGCCTAACAAAATTATCTTACTCGACGACGTCATTTCGTCGGCCCACACCAAATTAAATACTATTTAAAATTTGACCCCACGATTGTTTTGTTTGGTAATTGTTTAAAACCAAAAAACTTTAAATTTAAATTTTGCTCGACGAATCCTTAAATTTTTGTTTTTTGAAATTATTTGTTATTAAAACAATATTTAATGTAAATAATTTATTCAATTCTAATTATAACTACTCGGGTGGCTGCTGAGGCTGGTGGAATGGCGCATGAAGGTTGCTCGGGAGCTCGAGAATGCGAATGCCAAAAGCAAACATTGCTTGAGCTTTCCCAGCACTGTATTGTAGAATATATTCGTCGCGCTGGCACACGACTTCTCTTTGGCGTACTGACACACCCTGACCTAATCAAGGCGTGCTGGCTGTCATGCGAGAGTGACGTAACCATGTGCACAGTGCGGAAGTAAAAGAGATATAAGGAATTACGAATGAATAAAAACCAAACTACTAGCAGTACTAGCTAAGATAAAGTTCTAGTGCGAGATTAAGTGTGAATTGCACAATCAGAGCATAAATAGCTTAAGTGCAGTCAAGTAGGACAAATACTATTTTACAACACCCAAGGATGATCATACATTTATGATGTTCTGTCAAAACCACCAATGAAATCCCCGTGAGCCACCAAAGTACTTCTACCTAAAACTGAAGGGGCACAAAACAAAGAGTGTGAGTGGCCAAAAACAAAGCTTTTCAAAATCATTTCATTTCTCAAAAGTTCTAACCCCTCGCTGTAAAACTTGTATAATTTTCCAGAAAAATATATATACTATAGCAGAAATCATGCTCAAGATGAAAGCCCATAGAAATATGGGAACTTTAACGAAAAGCACCTAGTACTGTTCACTTTAACGAAAAACCACATTTTTACACTAAAAAGTAAATACTGGTACTATTCACTTTACCCTTTATTTTGTCCTTATCATTAAAACTCAAAGTTTTCAAGCCCTTTTCATTAGTTTTCCTTAGATATATACCATGCCAAAGTCTTTCAATGTAATGCCATAAGTAGTCCAGACAAAATATATCAATGTCAGATATCGCATCAGCCGAATCCCTCTAACTCAAACTGTATGGCTGAGTCTATAGCTCATAACCAATCTCAATCATATCATATCAATTCCTACACATGAGTCGGAACCACCTAAAATGGACTGTACGACAAGACTAGGTGTAAAATAAATATGTTTTAGTGCTACGATCACGTGAAGATTGTGCGAATAATCGTGGGTCACCTACTAGTCAGAACCACCTAAAGTGGTATGTACGACAAACCTGTGCACCTAACTTGGATCCAAGATGAGCATATGGTGCGGGAAGTGAACATCATGTGAATGACGATGCCCTAACTCTGGGCGGGAGCACTAACACCGGAGTGCAAGTTTATGAGCTCTCAATACATCACATCATATTTCTCATAACTGAAGCAATCTCATATCTTTAACTTATGAACTTACCTGACACTTACCTGTGTGTTCGTAGCACCAATCATAATTATATGCAACTACTAATGCATAAATAAAATAAGCAGATACTTTTCATGGCATTTCAAAACGTATAATCATTCAATTTCATTTTCTGGGAAAAATCTCAAGTGTATAGGTATATATGGAAAACCAAAAGCCCACTCACTGATATGTCGAAGGGTCGTAGCCCCCTCGCCTCGATTGATGGCGCTCGTCCTCAGGATAAGTCTCACCTATATGCGAAATAACTGAATAAACGTCATTTAAAGCACATACAAAAAACTAGGAAATAACTTCTCATACATTGCTCAAATGGGGTATTTGAATATACCACCATGAACTACTCAACCTTAGGAACATCCCCATATTTGAATATACCACCATGAACTACTCAACCAAGGCATGGCCGTACGTGCGGCCCACGCGCAGGCACGTGCTTGGCACAGGGCACGGAATAGTTAACGCTGTTAGGGAATATTCCGTTAAAAACTAGAATATGCCGTTAAAGTTACCTGACGGTGTTAGAATATTCCGTCAACTTTGATGGAATATTCTCCTCCTTCTTCCTTGGTTAGCCGGAGTCCGGCGTCGGTGCCGCTACGATCGCCAGTTTCTGGAAAATCTTTAAAGCTTCATATCTGACTCATTTTTGCACCAAAATCCATGAAATTTGAACCAAAATGAAGCTTACAACGAGTAGAACAAAAACTTACCAATTTTAAGCCATGAAATCCACGGGATTTCGCTGGAGAACCCTCGATATTCCGGCCAAACTCGAAACTTGCCAAACCCAACTTCCTGACGTCCAAAACACTTCGTTTTTCTTCTCCAAGCTTTGCGAAGGCATCCTAAAGCTTTCTAGCAACTTAAAATCTCCTAAAAACTTCACATTTGCGATTGCATGAACAATGCTCAAATCGGAGGTTCTTGGGTTCTTGGGTTTTCGAGGGTTCACGTCCAAATAATAGTATCAAAGGGTTCCTGGGCTCGCAAGGAACTTAAAAATGGTCTCCATAGGTTCGATCTGAGGTTGGAAGTGAAGGTTCAAGGTTTGTCCGTACACTTGTATGGAAATGGTAGAAAATGCGAGAGGGAGGAGAGAGAATCAACGGGATAGGGTGAGGGTATGTGTGTGTGGTCCAGTTTGCAGCCAATCACAACAAATAACAACCACAAATTTTAAGTTCCAAAAACTTAGGAACTAATTAGATTAGTCTAAAACCCAAACTTAAACCACAACATCACACAACGTACTCAACATCCAAGGGTACTTTAGACATTTCACACTGACGATAAAATAATTCGGGACGGGCGACATTATGATTTTGAGAATAGTTTATATTATACTGTTGTTCTTTTATATTGATTATTATATAATTTATATAAGCAAAAAAATAAACATATGATTTTATGGTACTATTTTCAACTAGCCCACTCAAGAAAAAAATCTTGGCTCTGCCCTTGTCCATATTGTAAGGACAAGAAGCACCGCTTGAAAACCATCAACTTTACTAAATTTACTGGACCAATGTTTACTATTTTCGACTTGCAAAAGTAATTAAATTTCAAACGAGACTTGGCTGCTGAAGATTCAGTAGCACCTCCTGGCCAATCAATCACGGTTGGACACGTGTCCAAGTTGTGAAATTTTTAATCCAACTTGGATATGTGTCCAACCGTTGTTGGTTGGCAGCAGGAGGTGTTGCTGAATCTTTCAGCAGCCAAGTCTTTTCCTTAAATTTCAATGCTCGTATAGAACTTTATTGCAATGTGTCACTTATAGCGTAACTCATTATTTTTTATTTTTGTCTAAAAATGTTGTGGGTGAATCAAACGTGACTCTTTTGACGTTCTGTAGGATTTCGTAGCAAGCACATGCAAAATTTTTGAAGCAAAACAGATGAAGTTTCTCAGTTGTTGGCACATTGCAACATAATTTTAACTTAGTGACACTACTAAAATTATTTTTTTGAGTGACAATTTACAATAAGGGCTAACGTTTGGGTGATATTGGCAAAATTATGCTTATAATTTGTAGCATATTCTCGTAGAATCAACAACCTTTGCTAATGTCATTTACTTCAACGCCTGATAATTTAGTTACTGTTCTTAAAGTCTTGAAATTCTCGTGATTGATCACTAACAAAAAATTTCCATATAGTAGCCCTTAACAAACATCGATTCCCACGTTTTTGCATCCCGAATTGTTCCAAATTGGTTCGAACGATTGATATATAAACTATTCTATCCTACTTTATCATCTTTCGATCTAGAAAATTAATTAAAGTATTGCAACGTGTAATTCATATATCACTCATTTATAACTATAAAAAGAAAAACTAAAACTAAACCTATCCAAATTTACTTTTTTCGCCACCTGAAAAATTTAGGATTACATCTGTTGAAGGATACAAAAATATTACATCGTAAATTAAATTGACAACATTAAATATAACTTAAATTGAGTGATTTCACTTTCGTTCATATCGAAAACTTTTGAGATAAAAGCCGCATATGGCCTACCCACTATTAACATAATATCGTTTACAAATTCGTCAATTTTTTTCTGGTAAGGGAGAAATGGGGTATTAAGAAATCCGTTCTTTATACAATTACAATCCCTAAGTGGTTTGCTCTTCTCATGATTCTCTTCTTTCTTCTCAACTATTACTTCCTCTTTTCTGACTTTTCTGTATTCTACATCATCCGCTAGCAAATGAGGTGGAGTTGATAGCTCGAAGTCCCCGTTCTCCCATCCTTCCACAGTTATATCAGCCGAGCGATAATCGACGCCTGCCATTGCTAAAGCTTCTAACGACACAAATGACATGATTTAATTGTGCATGCTCTAACCAGATATACGATCAATGTAACTTATATAAGTTTGTAAATATTTGGAGATGAATTATATAGGTGTGCAATTCTCATCAAGGAGGGGCGTACCAGTTTCATTTATTAATAATGATCACGAGTGAATCATAATGTTCAAACAGGGAAATTTTTTGGTCTACCAGAACATTTCAAGGAGGGAAATATATATAGCATATGATTATTTTACGAGGCAATGTTCTCGTGAACAACATGATTCTAGCTATTGATATAGAATTAACTACTTTTGCTTATTATGTATGTTCTTCTGTATAGTTTTAAAGCCTTATGTCGTGATCGAACTCATGATGCAAGCCTTGTTAGTAGCTGCCAATTTTTTTTTTTTATGGGATTAGCTGATGAAAGCAACGATGCAATTAATAAGCTTTATCAAATTTGAATTTTGGTTGTGTTATAATAATACAAGTCTAGTTAGATGCATGCATTTACATCTACGCCACGCTAATTAACTATGATAAAAGAAGTATTGGCTTGTTGTGAACAATATTTAATATATGTGATTGTGGAAATTTTAGATTACCCATTATTTTAGTGATTCTTCCTTTTAGACTTTGTAGTACTTGGAGGACAAGTTATTCTTTTCTCATGGTTTACTATATATAAAGGCGATGACATAGGGAGAACCACACAATCCCTAAGCATTCTACCATTTCTCTCCACTCTCTTTCTTGCCCCACCCTCTCTATACCCATCAGAAAATTAGCCACAACGCGTTCCTATACTACACTATGGAATTTGAAAGAGAATTTTTGCTGCAAGCCAATTTACAATTATCATCACACAATTCAAATTCTTCTAAAACACATTCTTAATTGTCGATATTTTTTCATCCTCAATTACATGAAATTTCACCATAATGCATGAACCCAACTTTTCATATTATGAATTATAAATTATTCTCAAATTATAGTGACATTAAAAAAAAAAAAAATGGTCATTATTCTTCTGCATTGACTTACTAAAATTGACACACCCTAACCTGGAATGTCCACCTAGACTCCGAATTGAGTTGTGCTAGCCGACACCAGGAAGGTGACGAAGCCATAAAGTGTAGTGAAGTGGAAAATGCAGCGTTCTAAAATCGGCCTAGGCAGTGAAAGCCCGCCGCGATTTAGGGCAAATTGTTTAGAAAAATCGATTTGGAGCTAGGTGGTCCTAGGTGGCTCTTAGGCGGAGGGCTAGGAGGCACCTAGGCGGTCTTTATTTTTTTATTAATTGTGTGTTTTTTTCTTTTTTGGTTTCATGGTGGTATACTTATGGAAATGGTGTACCTAATTTCTAAATGATGGATTTACTACAAGTTCATCGAATAGTGAAACGAATTGGAGCATTTGAGGGGATACATACAAAGAAAAGAAATAAACTAAATACGACAAAGTTAAATAATTTAGTATATGTCCAATCCAATGCAAGGATCATGAATAAGAAGAATTTAGTCTATCATCCAAGAATCCACCTCATTATGATTATATGCTTACTGTTTTTTAAATGTTGAACTTTTTGGATGTATATACTTTGTGTATTCTTCTACTTCTATTTTTGCATTTATCATTTTTTTATTATCCATACGAGTATATTTTTTTAGGTGTAAATATGCACTTATTTACAAGATATATAATAAATTTACATAAATCCGCCTAGGCGCTAGGCCCCTACCCACCGCCCGACTAGCGCCTAACGTTCTTTAGAACCTTGGGAAAATATGAGTAAATTTAAACCTAAAAGTGCCTAAATGTAAGAGTGCGCTTGTGAGTGGGAATGAACCCATTTCACATGTGATGTTAGAGCACAAGTAAAATATAGTAAAAGTAAAATACAAATTATACCATCAAGGGTAATCTCCTATTCCAACATTTGCCAAGAATCCTCGTCAACACGAAAGCTCCACTACTAAGACCATCTCCAACCCTTGGCCTAAAACCTAAAATTTGTAGCCCAGAAAATTTAGGTTTTAACCTAGAAACAACTTTTCTGCTCCAATCCTTATGGCCTAAATTTTTTAGCCCGAGATTATTAAAGAATAAATTTAAGCTAATTTTTTTCTTTTAAGTAATATTAAAAAAAAATTATGTACACTATCCTAATTTAATTTTATGAACATTTTAACCTAAAAATATTTAGATTCCAATAAATATTGAAAAATCACTAAATTTGGATGAATTTTGAGTTAAATAATTTTTTTAATTATTTTAGCTGTTTAACTTAAATTTGGGTTGTTACATCTTATATTTTTATTTTTAATGTTACTGTTAGATTTGATTATATTTGATCTAGGCCGTTGGATTCAATAAATCATGGAGCACATGCCCACGTGGGTAGGGTCTCGCTGGTAGTGCCCACACCATTTTATGGGCTAAATCCTGGGCTAGTTCTAGCTTTATTTTAGGTTTTAGGTTTTAGGTCCAATTGTCCACTTGGGTTGGAATGGATTTTTTGTTGGGCGGAGGGGGAGAATAGAAGGGGAAAAATAGGATTTAGCACTTAGGTTGAAGTTGGTCTAAAACCTGGAGGGGCGAAAAATAAGGATAAGTGGGCCTAAAAATAAAGCTTTGTAAAAACCTTTTTGAAAACGTATAACCCCTCGTCATAAACAAATATAGTTTCCAAATATAACATACTACCTATAGTATGAAAATGCTTACTGTAACCAGCAATACCTCAAAAATGCAATCCTTCACAATAATTCGTAAATAAGCATATATTTCTAGTAATCACAATATCTCGTAGAAATAAACACATCATATCGAGTGGTCATCGACATATGCTGATACATAAGCTCATGCAAAGATATTCTGGCATGAGAAGGACTGGGTGTAGTAGTGATTTACGCTCTAGTACTATAATCATGTGAAGATTCGCGCTATGCGCATCACATACGAGTCCTAATTGCTTATAGCAATCTAGGACAGGACTGGCACCTACAATGGATCTAAAGTGAGCGTATGGTGCAATGTGAACATACACGTGAAGCCTGGCCCTGGCCCTGGCCCGGGCATGTACAAACACCAGTGTAGCACACGATGAGCATATAATGTAAATATAAATATGCAAGGTAATTCGATAGTTCTAGTCGACATAAAACTATTCATAGCCATAAATCTAATTAAGGCATCACCTTATAGTAAGCTTACATGTGCATCCCGTAGGATTATTTCATAATTTCCCAACAATACGACATTTCTTATAAATGTTAATTTAATTATGGCAATCACGTAAGAACTTCGTTATTAGATGTATATATGGAAACTAAACAAGTACACACACACACACACACACACACACACACACACACACACACACACACACACATTATACACACACACACACACACACACACACACTATATATATATATATAACAGTAAAGATCCACTCATAGATACTTGCGAAGTCGTAGTCGTTCGAACGAGTGAAGCCGAAGTCTCCAATAGTAATAACACCAAAGTATAATATTGGGACCCATTAGTAAAACTCTACTAAAACAATTAAATTTGGGAAAACGGGATGCGGATTTGGAATCAGGGCGTCAAAATATGCTAAGAAGGGTCCCTGGTAATTTTTTTAAAAAGTCAACAGTCAAATCCAAAAAGTCAACCGAGTCGCCGAGGCAATCAACTATGTTAAAACTTTGGAATTTCACTAAATAAATGTCAAAAACAGACTCAGGGCATCAAAATTAGCCTATGAGGGTTTCCGAGAAAATTTTGACAAAGTCAACCTAAGGAATATTCTAAATCCATTTTCAGAAATAGGTAGGATCTGGTTAATGGGCCCAAGGTTTGGGCCAAGTCATGAATTCGGATTGGGTCCTTTTTATATTTTTTCAGTTGCCGCTGCAATCGCCGAGAATTGGGTATTTTGGCTGGGAAGCTATCACTGCTCCATTTAGCTCCAAAACTCAACTAAAATTCACCACTTAAATATCAAAATGAAGTTAGGAACATAAGGATTCAAGTTATACCATTTTGGTTTTTTAGCTGTGGCAAAAAAATGGCCAAAAAACACCAGCACTCGCGGCGTCATCATTGAAAAAACTGGGGAAACTTCCCAAGTTAGTTTATGTGTTCAAACATCATCGAAAATCCTTAAAGATGTTAGGATCAAGAACAAAAACATGATCCAAGAAGCTTTGGGTTAGTTTCGAGGCTTACCTTCGTCGGAAAACTCGAGAACTCGCCAGAGGAAAATATGAACAATGGCGGTTCCACTGTGCAAAGAGAGAAGGTGGAAGAAAGGCCTTTGCCTGGTTTGGAATCTTGACTAGGAAAGTTTTTAAGGTAGTGATTGTTGGTGAAGATGCTCATCAAAATGGCGAGTAAGGTCGGATGTGGTGCTCTCAATGTTGCAGCAAGGGAGGTGTCTATGAGAGAGAGGGCTCTTCAAGAGAGTTAGAGAGAGAGAGAGAGAGAGAGAGAGAGAGAGAGAGAGAGAGAGAGAGAGAGAGAGAGAATCTTTGAGCATGGTAGCCACGTTGGTCGTCTCGCCGGAGTGGTGACGGTATGGTGGTGGTGGTGTTGTGTGGTTCTCGGAAAGGGAGAGAGTTAGAGTGAGAGAGGGAACGGGGAGAGATGAGAGGGACAAGGGAGATACTGGGGGAGGAAGGAAGAGAGAGGTTTGGGAGTGTGGGGAGAAAGGAAACGTGGCAAGAAGAGAGTGGAGAGTTTGTGATTTTTAGGCCCCACGGCCAAAAATAAATTATTAAAATAATAAAATATCCACAACAAATTATTAAATAATAATATAATAATTTTGAAAAATATATAAAATATAAAATAGTAATTTTAACAAAAGTATTTTGCAGATTCGTAGTTCTGTAAAACCTCCATCGTAACTCCGATTTTGATTCCACTTGCGCCTATGTGTTCGTACCGTCGAGTGCTTGAAGAATACGGTAAAATAATAGCTTGTACACATCACGAAAAAGATGGTCAATGAAAGTCAACAATCTTGCCACTAGGGGCATTTTCATCAATTCACTCTTTTAAAATTAATAAACTCGTAAAATTAGGGACGAATTGTTATAAAAATTTAAAACAGGCATAAGAATTTTTTTTTTCTTTCTTTGATTAATAAAGAATCCATAATAACATTGACTAGTAAAAGAAAACTACTTACGCGACGAAATACCTTTTGTTGCTCAATGCTTCCTTGAGCGACAAAAAAGTCAATTTCCTCAAGCAAAAACTTAAAAAAAAAATACACAAAAAATAGAAAGAAAAGAAAAACCCTTGCACAACGATATTGTTCGTTGCTTAAGGGCTACAAATATAGACTACAAGAAAACATTTGGAAATGCGTAACTTATTTTACCAAAAAAGATGAATTTGTCGGCATCACAGATAATTCCGTAAATTGATTATATTGATATATTGATATAGTCAATATGTTGTCTTTAAGAACCCAAAAAGAATTTAGTTAGGCGACCATGTGATTCAATTTCCTTTTTCAAATAATGATTTACAAGGCATGTACATCAATTGTACAATTAACATGGAACCTCAAATATTGATGAACAAAACTCACATTAATAACTTTAGATTGTCTATCGCCCTTTTTTTTTCTTTCTTTTTTTAGTTTATAATCACATGAACAATCTTAGGAAGCTTTATTTTGGTTTGCAACAAATATCTTGAACGGGTGCATTTTTGTTTAGCACCATAAACTATTATATATGCTCACTATATACTTAATTATCTGCCACGTGTCATTTTATTTAATTTTGGTTATTTTTTTTAAAATTGAAAGTGTAATATTTAATGTGAAAGTTAACTAGAGTTAAGTGAAATGACACGTGGTAGATGATTAGGTGTATGGTGAGCATACACCATAGTTATGACGTTGAGAAAAAATGCTCTCTATCTTGAACAAATGAAGGGTCACCAACTTGATCGTCTTCTTTGGATTCATCGGGGTTCCCATGTTATCTAAGAAAACAGACCAAAACAAAAAACAAAAAAAATCACAATGGAGTTTGAGTGATCAAATAATATACCTTCTGACGTTTTGATGATCTGGCGTTTGTGATATAATTGATAGACTCCAACAACTAGCTAGACCTTGTACTCTTGAAAAAATCACTCGTTTTTATAGAAACAAATTGAGCAACAATTGAGTTGTGCCTAGTCATAAGCTCCTTGAAATTTGGACTTGTAGCTAGGATCGGACGCAATGTCCAAATTTGGAGTTTATGTAACAAAAAAAACCTTCTTCATGTGGCCTAATTATTCACAAACCTAACAATTGATGCTTGTTGTAGCCTATTTTATTTAACAAGAAGGAGAGGGCCGGTGGCAAGGGTAGAGAGAGAGGAGAGATGTGTTTGTATAATCGTAGGGGAATTGTGTGTTGAGGATATGTTATCCCCCTTACGTAGTGCCTTTATTTATAGTAGTAAAAGGAGAGAAGAACTCCTTCATCCCCAAAGAATACAAGTCCATATAGGAAAGAATAACTAGAATCAAATATAATCTAGGATTTACACAATCACACTTAAACTAGGAAAGTTCATAACACTCCCCCTTGAGCGTGTAAATACTCAAGGTAGATTTCAGCATCATGCAGACGTTAAGGAAGTCGACACGTAGGCACTGATTATGGGAACAACGCTTATTCTCAATAAGGTAGGAACTTGCATATGGTAGTAAGTCTCACTAAAAAACCCTAAGGCTATGGAAAAAAATTCGAGTAGGGACAAAATCCAGTCTAAGAAAAAATGCATGAGCAATGCAAAAGTCAAGAGAAACGTCTTCGGGACGTCATCAGGGATATGACCAACCCAAGGTGGGTGCCTCGTTAAAACCTAGTTAGGTAGCAAAAACCTAGTGGGAAAAATGATCCTAATCATAGGGAAAACGAGTACATTAAAATGAAGCAAGTATACTTCAGGATACTCCCCTGAGTTTGACACAATTCCAAAGAGAACTAGCAATGTTACAACTCAGAAAGTTTACGCATACCAATTCCTTGAACAGGTCGCCTTCAGCAGTGATTTGGTGAAGAGGTCGGCCATATTATTTTGTGAACGGATTTGAGTGACTACAATCTTCTAATGCTCTTGTTGTTGATGTGAGAAGAACTTTGGCGTAATGTGCTTGGTGTTGTCTCCTTTGATGTAACCCTTCTTGAGCTCTTTGATGCATACTACATTGTCTTCAAAGATCATCATCGGGACATCTACGACGGGGTAAAGATCACAAGAGCTTCAAATATGGCCCACAATTGCTTTCAACCAAAAACATTCCCAAGTTGCTTCATGTAAGGTGAGAATTTCAGCATACTTAGAAGAAGTGGCAACTAAGATCTATTTAGTTGACCTCTAAGAGATTGTGATGTCTCAAATGGTAAAGACATTACTTGTTTGAGAATGTGTCTTGTGCAGATCAGGTAAGTATCCTGCGTTGGCATAACCAATAAGGTGAGAATCGACTCGAGAAGCAGGGGGTGCGGCATCACTCGAGGATATGTAGGGATAGAACAAGCCTCAATCCGTAGTACCCTTAAGGTAACAGAATATGTCTTTCACACCAGTCCAGTGTCTGCGTGTTGGTCCATTATTGTATCTTGCCAAAAGATTAACAGCGAAGGACATGTCGGGTCTAATGCATTGAGCTAAGTACAATAAAGTGCCTATTGCACTTAGATAAAGAAATTCAAGCTGCAAAACCTCTTCATCATCCTCATTTGGATGGAAGAGATCTCATTTTGCATTTAGCGATTGAACGACCATAAGAGTACTCGAAGGCTTTGCTTTATCCTCGTTAAAACAGTGTAACACCTTTTGGGTGTAGTTCGTTTGATGTACTAAGATTCCATCGGAACGGTCTCTATCTCGAGATCGAGACAGTATCGAGGTTTTCCTAGATCTTTGATCTCAAATTTTGACTTCAGGTACGCAACAGTTCTTGTGATCTCTTCAAGAGTTTCAATAAGGTTCATGCCATTGACATGTACTGCAACTATCGCAAAACCGAAATGTGCTTCTTAATGACCACACAAAGGCATAGTTTGTTGTTCACGTATCCTTGACTAATCAAATACTCAATCAAATGGGTATACCACCTTCTTCCAAATTGCTTCAAACTGTAAAGTGAACACCTTAGCCAAATTGAGAGCGTGTTCCGGGGTTTGGAAATATTTGATCCAGTCAAATTAAGTCCTTCGGGAACTTTTATATGGATTTCCATAGCAAGATCCTTATGGAGATACGCAGTTACTACGTCCATCAGTTGCATACTCAGTTTTTCGGAAACTACCACTGATAAGGTAGTGAAAAGTAATCACATTTATAACGAGTGAATAAGTTTCGTCATAGTCATTCCCGGGGGGGGGGGGGTTATGAGAAGCCTTGCGCAACAAGATGAGCTTTATAATGCACAATTTCCGTTCTTTTCATTACGCTTCTGAATGAAGACCCACTTGTAGCCAATGGGCTTCACATGTGGAGGAGTAGGAGCTACAGGTTCAAACACCTTATGTTTCGCAAGCGAATTGAGTTCAACTTAGATTGCTTGTTTCTAGTTTGACCAATTGGTTCTATGTCGACATTCATCAATGAAACGAGGTTCAATGTCATCGCTCAACATGATCTCAGTAGCTACTGTATATCCTAATGCATCGTCGACTATCATCTCATTTCTACACCACACATTATCTAAGTTAGCATAATAGACCGAAATTTGATGATTCTTGGGAAGAAGATTCATATTTTCAAGGATGCTTCTGTAATCTAGAATTTCTTCATGAGTATGATAAAATGAGTAAGCGACAGTCAAATTCACGATAGGCTTTTTAGAAGCCTGTGTCGCAGGTTTCCTCTTCCAGGGGTGTGAATCATTTGAACCAAGAGGTCTACCATACTTTTAGGTAGAGGCAGATCATTTGAACCAAGATTTGCGTCCCGGGCCTCCAGGAGGGAAATCCACCGTACATTTGGTATAACCATCTTTGCAGGAACATTTGCAGTTGGAATGTGTGGTCTTGTCACGCGCGCTAGATCGGTGAAAGCATCTGGCATGCTTTAAGCTATGCTCTAAAGATCTAATATGCGTTGTACTTCAGTTTCAGACTAAGCGATGCAGGGATCTAAATGAGACAAAGTGGGAGTCGTCCACCATAATTCGCGTCGTTCTTTAGGAACGTTGACATTCTTATCTTCCCCTAATGACAGGAAAATTGTCTTATAGAAGTGACAATCCACAAAAACGAGCGGTAAACAGATCGCTTGTCAAAGCTTCTAAGTAACGAATAATCGAAAAAGAATCATATCCGACACAGATTCCTATCCTTTGTTGAGGTCCTATTTTTGTACGTAAGGGCGATGAAATCGGTACATAAACTGCACAACCAAAAACGTGCAGATACGATATGTCAAGTTCATATCCGATAACTAACTGAAGGGCGCTATATGGTTGGGTCGCAACAAGCCTCAGGTGGACCAACATGGTTGCGTGCAATATTGCATGGCCCCAAGCAGTGATCGAGAGCTTTGTACGTATGACCAACGATTAAGCAATCATTTGTAAGCGCTTAATGAATGCCTTTGCTAGGCCGTTCTGGGTATGAACATGGGATACTAGATGTTCAACTTAAATCCTAATCGACATGTTACAGTCATCAAAAGTTTTAGATGTGAATTCTCTAGCATTATCCAATCAAATAGATTTGATAGGATAATCAGGGTGGTGAACCCTAAGCTTGATAACCTGAGCCAACAATTTGGAGAATGTAGTGTTCCTTATGGACAACAAGTACACGTGTGACCAACGTGTGGAAACGTCAACCAAAACTATAATATATCTAAATCGTCCACATGGAGGGTGAATTGATCCACAAATGTCCCCTTGAATCCTTTGTAGAAGAATGGGAGGATTCGAGTGAATCTTGTCATAAAAAGGCTTAGTAATATGCTTTCCTATAAAGCATGTTTGACATGTGATTCCTTGAATTGAACCTAAACTTCGGGTTAGTGGATGCCCGTGTGATGATTTGAGAATACGACGAATCGCTATTCGTCCAGGATGTCCCAAACGATCATGCCAAAGTGTAATTTCGTGCGAGGTCCCAGAGGTAGGGCCAACCACATAATGGCTTTCTATGGGGCGTATGGTCGTAGTATACAGACCAGTCAGGATACGCTCTATCTTCTCTAAAATAGGCTTTTGGCCATATTCGTAGGAAGTTATACACAGAAATTCAACTTCGTTTTCTACTGGGTTTCAGCGTGGTAATTGTTATCTCTAATGTCCTTAAAGCTCAACAACATTCTTCCGAAACGTGGAGCATAAAGAGCCCCATCAATGGTCAAGATTGTACCATTGGACAACATTATATGTGCCTTATTGTATCCTTCAATCATGTTGGATGGGTCTGAGAGGGTTATCAGAGGTGCATTCTTAGGTATGAAGTTAGTGAAATAGATGTGTTCATGCAAAATAGTGTGCGTGGTTAAACTATCTGCCATTCAACTAACTTCCCCACTAGTCATACCTAGAATGAAGAATTAATTTGAATCAATCGCATGCATAAAAGTTCTAAAAACATATATCCATTCAAAATAATTTTAAGTATTCAAGGACGGAAATTAATTAAAACTTAATATCCAAAAAATAAATCACCAACAAATAATCCAAACATAAAGGAAAATTGTTTAAAATTTAACCAAAAATAAGGGGGTGGCCACTACTGTGGATTTTGGCCCCATGGTCTTATTCCAACTAAAAAATAAGTCTATGTCTAAGATTCTAATCTTCCATAGGTGTGATAGCCTCCTGAAAGTCAGAAACCTACATCTTCGTACTCTTCGGATCGTCCACTTGCATAAAGTTTGATTTAAACTTCTTACGACGAGAATGATAATCAGCTACAACCTTTTGGGGAGCTCGGTAAACACGGGACCAATGGTCCTTTGAACCATAGCGATAGCATATGTTTGCATCCATGGTTCAGGTGCTTTTCCCTTATTCTTGAAGTTTGGGCCTTAGAAGCGAGGTTAGGGTGCTTCTGGGCTTTGTTTCCTCCCTTAGATGGGCCTTAACTCTGTGGACCTTGGCAAGATGGCTTCTGGCCGCCCCTACCATGCCTCTTTTGGCGTTTTGGGCATTGGTTTGTGTTATAGTGTGCTTCAGGCACAGCAATCGCCCTAGGAAGTCAAGCTTGGTGATTCGTCATCAACAGCTGGTTTTGCTTTTCAACGAGAAGTAAGATAGAGATCAAATTCGAGAACTTAGTGAACTTCTGAGCTCTATATTGTTGTTGCAGGACAATATTTGTAGCAGAGAAGGTCGACTGGGTCTCGGGTTGAGCGAATGGAGCGGGCTGCTGCAAGCAAGCCCAAAGAGAAATAGGCTGAGAGACAAATCCCAATAAGGCTCGGGTTGAGTCCAAGACACTCCAGCCTTAGCTGGGTGGGTTCGCTGGGGAAGAAAGTCGGAGCCATCGCTTCAAGCCACCGTGCTTTGGGACAACGATGCTCGGGGCGAGTTCATGGGTCAATGGAGACCATAAATAGGAACGAGGATTGAGAATTCTCAACGTTCTATAAAACCCTAGAAAACGAATCAGAAAATTAGAAAAATTCTGACTAGATTTGAAGGAATCTCGATTAATTGGTGTCGGGGACGAACTTCAGGCCGTTAAAACACAATGACCAGTGGATGGGGATTGGCTGCAGGCCAACCTGCAACGGGAGAAGATACCGTGAAAGGCATTGGGGTTGTTAGGTTTTAGTCTTAGAGCCCTCAGCTCCATCTGGGGAACTCGCGGCTTGGCACGGCTTGGCTACCCAAGCTGCATGCTTGGTCGAATGGCTCAAGGTTATGGGTACCCAAGTTGCCTTTTCTGATTTCTTTTGTTTTTTTGTTCTTTTTCAATTCAAATCAATTTGATGCATATTCTATTCAAATATTTTAATGCATGTACATATATAGATGCAATTCATGGAAATATCAAATTCACATAATTCAACAATTATGAATATAATGCATACACAATTTATGTAGAATCTAAAATTCGAAAAACATAAAGTTGGGTCATGCATTATGGTGAATGGTCCTGTTATCAGGGTTTCATAAATATCGAGATAAAAACCATTGTTTTGGGAGAACCTGATTGCGTGATGATAAGGATGAACTAGTTTGATGCAGAAAAAACTTCAACATCAGAATCCTAAGCGCAGCAGTAGGAGCGTGTTGATAACGTGTTGTAGCCTATTTTATCTGACAAGAAGGAGAGGGCCGGCGGCAAGGGTAGAGAAAGAGGAGAGATGTGTTTTGTAGAATGGTAGGGGAATTGTGTGTTGAGGATATGTTATCCCTCCTACGTAGTGCCTTTATTTATAGTAGTCAAAGGAGAAAAGAAATCCTTCATCCCCAAGGAATACAAATCCATATAGGAAAGAATACAACAACAACAATAACAAAGCCTTTTCCCACTAAGTGGGGTCGGCTATATGAATCCTAGAACACCATTGCGCGCATAGGAAAGAATAACTAGAATAAAATCTAATCTAGGATTTATACAATCACACTTAAACTAGGAAAGTTCATAACAATGCTAAATATATTCTTTTTTAATTGCATAAAAAATAGATAGAGCAATATAACAACTATCCGTGTATCCCTTAATTAGATTGTCCATAAGATGTACATTCCTTTCCATGTACTCTAATGAAATCAATCACAATTGAGCATGTAACTTTTGCAAATTCGAAATGACATGTATGGTGTTTGTACAATCCCCAAGTTGAGCAATGAAAGGAAAACATTGTTCTTATAGACACCCTAATTAATCATGCATAACATTATATAACTAGATTCATAAATAAAAGACAAAATATAATTCAGAATAAATATTCTCATAAGAAATTGGCAAAAAAGAAAGAAGAAAAAGCTTGATTTTACCTTAAACCATTTTTATTTGATTAAATTCCGAAACCCCATATTCCAACAAGGAGTTACTTGCTCAATAGCACAATATTATGTAGATGATGCTTTACCGTAGTGGTAAAAGGAAATCATACTTATGCACTCTGGTGCGGGTTCAATCTTTACCAATCTCCCTCTCCTCTAATAACTAACAATTTACCACACTAATGCTATCATTTGGAGAAAAAAAAGAATGCCAAAATATCATGTACTAATTCCCTATACACATTATTGGTGTTGTCATCACGAATGAGAAATCAAAAGAACACAGTTGAAACAAGTTATTCTGTCAGGAAGCTAGTGAGTACTGCTATATCACCTGGTCATGCATATGCTACTATGACAAAAAATATTGCATTTGCTACTTCGTTTTATAACCGTATATACATGGTAGCACACAATGGGTCATGTGTTTGAATCAGCACATATAGATCCATGGTTCTTTTAGTATATCTTAATAAACTTAGTACTATAATTTAGTAATAGGGATACTTTGGATGTGGGCCCTAATCCTTAACATTCTTTGATTAAAACCTTAATAGTATTCAAAGTTTGATCCAAGTCCCTTAACTTTGTACACCTCATTATATTACTATTAATATTTTTATTTTTATAGTTTTGACATTAATTGTTTGATATTTTATGAGATTCATAATCATATAAATTTAAAATCCCTCATTATAATATTATTAGAAACGGATACAATAAAAAAAATTCAAACATTTTGATTTAATAAATGGATAAAAACTATATAAACATAAGAAATAATAAATGGCAAAAGAATGTATCCATAGTGTTAAAAAAATTGGTACATTTTACAAAAAAATAGGTACATTTCACATATAATAAAGTGGTACATTAATAAAGAAGAATAGGTACATTATAAAGAAATTAGGGTACAGATAAAAGATTAAAAATGTCACAACTCGTCCCAGAGATGGGTACTATTTTATTCTTGATGATGTGAAATGACGGAGGTGCCCTTGGACGTTAAAAGTTTGTGGTGTGTGATTTTTTTTGAATGGGACTAATTAAGTTTTCCTAAGTTTTGGAACCACTTAGGAATTAAGAAACTTTGGGTTGTTGACTAGTTTTGCACCACACACATCACTCCTCCATTATCTCTCTCCTCTCTCGTACTCTCCCTCTCGGTTCTCTCTCTCTCTCTCTTCGAACTAGTACGGACACACACAAGCAACCCTAATATCTACACGGATCGAGGGTTCTGAGGTCTCCACTGGGTTCCTAGGGTCCTTACGAGTCAAGTGGTACCCATTTTCAGCAAGGAAACCTTCAAGAAACCCTAGTTTGAAAGGGAGCCGTGGGTGTACAGTACACCAAACCAATTCGTGGAGGTTTCAAACCATTTCAAGGCTTGTAAAGGTATCTTCTCTTCCTCCTAAGTGTTTTGGATGAGTTTTGACTAAGTTTGAACGTAAGGAAACCATGAAATCGAACCTCCGAGGGTGGCACTATTCACCAACTTTTAAACCCTTGAGTTTTTGTAAATTTTAGGACCACAGTGAGCTCAAGGAGGTCCTCATGATGCTCGGAGTACATCGTTGGTAGGATTTGGGTCACGAGAAGCTCGAAAACAGAGTTTGCAGAGGTCGCCGGAGTTTGAGGACTTTTCCGATGTGATTTAACGTGATTCAAGGTGTGAAAGAGGTATAACGCAATTCTTTATCTCCTAAGCTTCATTTTGGTACAAATTGCATGAAAAATGGTGAAGAAATGAGTGAGATTAAGAAGTTTGAAATATTGCCCAGTTTCAGACGCCGGCGACGGTCGTCGGAGTCTGGAGGTTGAAGACGATGCGCGTGGGCAGCGCGTGAGGCGATGCCCTCCCCGGCGCATGGGGGCGCGTAAGCCATAGGAAAATTTTTCTAAAAATATCACAATATTCGTGAGGTTGTGTAGATCACTGTGGTATATTCATATACCCATTTTGAGCAATGTATGAGAAATTATTAGCTAGTTTTGTCTATGTGCTTTAAAATAACGTTTTTATAGTTAATTCACATATAGGTAAGACTTGTCCCGAGGACGAGCGTATCCCCGGGCGACTCGGGGGTTACGACCCGTCGACATATTGTGAGTGGGCTTTTGTTTTTAGTATATAGTTATATACTTGTTATATTTCCTAGAAATGTGTTTTAAATGAAAAAATGCTTTGAAATAATATGTCAAATGCCTTTATATTTTGGTTATGCATTTCATATAAATGTGGTGTTGTGGAGACACAGGTAAGTTCAGGTAAGTTATGTTTGATTATGTGAACTACGAATGACTTGATCCCTATTCAGGGTACGTAGGCAGTTTAACGATACGTTAGATGCATTCATACAATAGTTGAGACAAAGGCCTTAGTTGTGAATAGAATGATTATAAATGCATTGATGAACATTGAGCTCATAACCTGCACCAGGGTGATTGCGATTTAGCAGAGAGAGCTGGCACATGCCTGTATATTATGTCACCTCCCGCACCATATGCTCACATTGGATCTAATTAGGTGCATAGTCTTGTTGTACATACCACTATAGATGGTTCCGACTCGTCGGTGACTAACGTATTATCGCACAGCTAGCATTGAGAGAGTAAAATTGAGCATAATTATATTACACCCAATCTTGTCGTACATACCCCTTTTTAGTGGTTCCGACTTATGTGCAGAATATTGCCGTATAGGTCATAGTAGTGACTCCGGCTAGATTGAGTTTGAGCTATGAATTCAGCCGTACAGACTACCACAGGAGTTCTAGCTAACAAATCTTATTTCCATGAAATCATTCTTACCTAAACTGTTTACTTTGTTATATTTTGGCATGACATACATATGAATATGATTATGTGAAGCATGAATTGATTCAATATGATCAGATATATTTTTATATATGCTTATATCTTGGTTCTAGGAAAATCTTATATGTTTTACAGCGAGGGGTTAGTATGTTGATAGATGAAATGATTTTGTAAAACATTTGTTTTTGCCCACTCACGTTTTTTTTTTTTTTTTGCGCCCCTCCAAGTTTTAAGTAAGCTTGCTATTGGTGGCTAGAGGACGTCGGCAGTTCTGACTTACCATATAATAGTAGGACATTCCTGGTACTGTATAACTAGTACTTGTCCTGCTGGACTGCACCTAGACTTATTATGCTTTGATTAGGAGAGTTTACGGTTGTAACTAACTCCTATTACTCCCTGCTAGTAGTGCACTCTATTAATATGGTTTTTAATTATTCGTATGTTTGCTATCTTTATCGCTTCTGCACTGTGCACATGGCTACATCACTCTCACGTGACGGCCAGCATGCCTTGGCCTTGGTTGGGGTGTGTCAAAAAAATTATGAGTACAAATGAATTTTTTTTTTTTAAATATAAGTGCTAAAAGAAATTAATACATGGGTACAAAATAAAACTAAAAAGAAAATACTACAATTTTTTTTTAAAATGTTGCAAATTAAAAGTGGGTACAAACTAAAAATATAAATATATTATACAAAGTTTAGGCATAAAACATAAATATACCATATGTAATTTTTCTATCAATGATTAAATATACAATGTCACGTGATGGTATACACATGGGTACAAACACAAATAAAACTTTAGAAAATTGGGCAAAAAAAGAAACTAATATATGGGTACAAATTAAAAATGAAAAGAAAATTGGTACAAATTAAAAAATAATTGCAAATTAAAAACAGGTACAAACTAAAAATAAAAATATATGGTAAAAAATTTAGCCATAAATATAAATATACTAATTGTGACACACCCCGTCCCGAAGGAGGGCATGCTGGCCGTCACGTGAGAGTGACGTAACCATTTACACAGTCCGGAAGCTTAAAGATACAATTTCTAAGATATAACTCCCGAGGGTGAATCCTACTTTTGTGAATTCTGTCAGAACACTGTCGGATTCCTCGTGGCCACCAAAGCTCTGCTAACTAGAACCTGGAGGGGCGAAAAACAAAATTGAGTGGGTCAGTAAAACATAGTTTTTCGAAAACTTTTCATTTAAAACATTCTAACCCCTCGCTGTAAAACCTGTATACTTCCCCAGAAAAATAGTATATAAACATATATATACACATATCATCAAAACTCAGCTCATATCCATCAACATAACATATCAGAAATAATATGCCACGCCATGCCAAAAATAATCAGAAATGCATCAATATCCATCAGGTGAAATAATAAATCAACCGGAGACCCTACAATGGTCCTGTACGGCTGATTCTAAAGCTCAATATCCCACTCAGCCGGAGTCACCACAGTGACCTATACGGCCCTGCCGGAGTCACCAACTGTGACCTGTACGGCACTACACTGCACATCACTCGGAACTACGTATAGTAGTCTGTACGATGAAAGGTGTATAAATACGCTCTAGTGCTTCTCTCATCAATCATCAGTGCGCATAACTAAGGTCACCCACTAGTCGGAATCACATCTAGTGATCTATACGACTAGCATGTCGGAACCCTCACATGGTCTGTACGACATCCACCTACTTGGATCCAAGACGAGCGTGCGGTGTGGTGAATAATAATATAAGCACTAACACCTAGGGTGTAGGTTATGAGCTTTCAATGCAATTCTCATAAAATAACTCATTTGAATAATATAAAAACTCACCTGTGCGTCCACCGCGTCAATTAACATATATATGCATCCATTATCAAACTAAATATCTCAACATTTGCATGCATGGCAATTTAAATCATAATTTTCATATAAACGCATTTTCTGGGGAAAACAGTTGTATATAGGTAATACGAAAACAAAACTGCCCACTCACCTGCAGTTCGCCCAACAACTCCATAGCACAATACGTCAAGGCGTCATGACGATCGGCGCCTAAAACAATAATCGAATCAAATCTCAGAAATCATATCGATAGAATATATAACTTATATACAACACGTCACTACGCAGTTCGATCCGAACGATCTGCAACTCAGATTTCAAATCCATAACTTCCAGAGGTCCACAATATACCTCTAGGACAACTTCCTAAAATTTCATTACCATCCAACGGTCGGATCTCCGTCAATTTCCAAAACTAAGTGACGGTTAACATTCTATTTTATGAACTCACAACTCCAATTCCGGAAGATCCGTAACTCGGATTCCCAATCCGTAAGTTCCTATAATCCTTAAATATTACGTATTACAACGTATCAAAGTTTGGTGACCATCCAACGGTCGGATCGTCAATTCACGTTTTCGCCTAACCACGAATCGTACCCAACTTAGGTTCAATTACTCAATTTACGTCCATCAATTATCAAAACTGAACCTAGAACCTTAAACACATGATAAGAATGACATTAGCGGGTCATTGGTCACGCGCCGCCGCACGGGCCGCCGCGGTGAATATTATATAAACGTTATTTAAAGCATATAACCAACAATTCTCAATAACTTCTCATACGGTGCTCAATTTGGGTATATGAATATACCACAGTGGCCTACTCGACGTCACGAACGTCGACAAATTTTTAGAATTAATTTTGGGATTGTCACGCACCCCCACACGCCAAGGACATGCATGGTACACGCGCGCCCACGCGCGTCTTCTTCCTCGCGAGCTCGCCGGACTGTGTTTTCCGGTGGCCGGAAAACTGGGCAATTTTCAATTGCCTTGTTCTCCCTCGTTTCTCAACCATTTTCTTCGAATTTTATATCAAAATGAAGCCCTAAACATGTAGTTTCACGCTATACTACTTTAAGGCTCTAAAAATCACGAAATCTCACCGTAGAAATTCCAAGAAAACCGGCCAAAGTCGAACCCAGTGATCCCGACGTCCAAAACCTTCAAACGAAGCACTCCGAGCTTCCTTAGGACCTCACTAAGCTCACTATAAGCTTAGAATTCCCTGAAAATCAACATTTGACGTCCACATGAACAGTACTCAAAAACTGGGGTTCGGGTTTCAGGAGTTTTCGAAGGTTTCCAGTTCAAAAATTAGTACCATTCGAATCAGGGAGTTGAAAGGATGAAGAATCTCACCTTTTTGGCGTTGATCTGTGATGATTTGGAGGGTTGGTGCTTCGTCCGTACATATTCGAGAGGGAGAGAGTGAGAATCGTGAGGGAAGAGAGAAAGAGGGCATGGAATAGGAGAGAGAGAGAAAGCAGGTTGTGTGGTCCAAAACAAACCCTAACCATACAAAATGTATAAAATTTTTAATCCAACTTAATTTTTCCAAAACTTAGGAAAATATGCATTATTCAATGATATGTCACACACACCTTAGTACCCGTCAAGGGCAATTTCGTCATTTCACCACCTCAATACATAAAATCTCGGGACGAGCTGTGACAAATTGTAACATTTTTAACACTAAATGAATATATTTAAAAATAAAAATATTTTATTATTCAAATAATTAATGATGTTATTAATACTCAAGGACCTTGATCAAAAATTGAAAATGAATAGGATTTTAATCAATGAAGTAACAAAAAGAAGGATGCGAACCTAATTTTTACTCATAAGAAAGAGATCTTTAGTTTGAATATTGTGAATAACTAATTTTTTCAAATTAGTAAAACATTGATATTTATGCTAACTATAAGTAGGTCAATCAAGTATTATTGTAAGCAAATGCACTTAAAAACAAATATAAACCACAAAATATGTGACTACAGCTGGTGCCACCCCCTGTGCTCCCCACAAAACAGATCCCGCAAACAAAACCACAATACAGAAACTGCTCGCGAAAGTATGATTTAAAGTGGTTGATATTAATAAAGGCCAAAACGTCAATTTACATTCAATTATAAGAGCTTAAGTCTTTCCCCTTTACCTACGCCTAATTCATATAAATATCCTGTTAATAAGGTCCAAAAAAAGTTGACTATGTGGCTAATTAGTAAAAATTTCATTATTTTTGGCTAATTTCACTGAAAATAAAATGATCCACTTTGCATAATTTCTTATATATATGGTTAGGGAAGTTGAACTTAAGACCTTATACACCAAGATTGTTGATCCATATATTTCTGTTTCAAGATTGTTGGATATATGTCAACAATCTGCAATAAAATAAATATGCTAATAATAAATACGAATAAGTATATTCCAGAGACTCAACAAGATGAAATATTAATTAAGCAGGGTAACAAAAGATCGAGGCTTGCGTACCGCAATGTCCTTGAAACAGAAATTTCGCCCCTACTCAGTGCTTGTAGTTCTACGGACATCTGCTTCACCAGGATTCAACGATCTAAGTCAGAAATTCCAGCACCGGAAAATTGACTTCTAGCGAATATTAATGTGGTTCTCTCAGAAAGGATGTTTATGATTGCAGGAGAAGATTTATGATTTTTTCTGTGTTCTAAATGTCATGCAGATGGATGTATATATACTGTGATTATACCTGTTCGCAACAGGTATAAGGAAGGGATGCATCTGTTGAGAGACATTTGCTGAAAATGGTGTTTTTGTTTCTGCGTTCTCACACTTCAGACTTCATCTGAAAAGATGAGTCTGTTGGTAAAAATAATTAATTAATTTAAATTCGAAATTAAAAATAATTAATTAATTCCAAAAATAATTAATTAATTTAATTATTAGAGCCCAAGGCCCAAGGCCCATCTTTTGACAATTAAATATATATTAATTATATATTAATTATAATTATTTATATATTAATTACCAATTAATTAGTACATCCCAAAGCCCAACCCTAAGGGTGAGCCCAATTTTAGTCTCCAGGCCTATTACTCCAATCACTTTCTATAAAGGACAAAGCCTTATAAAGTGATAAAATCTTTTGGAAATGGCCAATGTGGGACAAAGAAATTTCTACTCAAACTACTCAAATTTTCAACAATACCCCACATTTGAGTTGAAATTTCATTCAAACTCCAACAATTACCCCACATTTAAATGCAAATGTAAATGCAAATGAATGACTAGGCTGTCTAAAACTGAGAGAGAAAAGACAGGATATGCATCGGGTGAAGTGTCTTTTGGACTTAAACTTACCCTAGTGAAAACATATCGGGTTTACTTGGTGATGCAGTGGATGTGGAAAATCTTGAACTGTTCACCATAGTAGTAAACCGAGATAATATGCTACACACATATCATGTTTACCACATGTCAATTCATACGATTGTGTTCATTCTGGCCCTGAACAGATCCCGGATTTCGTAGGAGCTTTAGAGAATTTAGCCATGTCAATTCTCATAAATGTGGCCCCATTTACTCCTATATAGGTGACATTAATTAAGAATAGTCTGCCATATTCCTCTTGATAACAAGATATTAATGTCATTAAATGTATAAAACATAACCCCTCAAACGTCAACAGATAACACACATTTTATCATAAGAATGGGTAAGTTGTGTGTTTAACTTTTGAATCAAACTCAACCAGTTTGCCTATTGAACCTAGACTATGGGATCTCCAATCAGATAGGTTAGGTTTCCGCCCAATTCGATTCATTGAATTGGCTTAAGACCCATTTCCCTCAATGTAAATAATATTTGCTCTCTTGATAGGCCTTTTGTCAAAGGATCAGCTATATTTTCCTTTGACTTTACATAATCAATGGATATTATTCCATTGGAGAGCAACTTCTTAAGAGTATTATGTCGACGCTTGTTGTGATGTGACTTCCCATTGTATACATGATTTTTGGCCCTTGATTGCGCGGCCATACTATCACAATGTATACATATAGCCGTTACCGGCTTTGGCCACATTGGAATATCCTCCAGAAAATTTTTGAGTCATTCGGCTTCTTCGCCAGCCAAGTCTAAAGCTATAAACTCGGACTCCATGGTGGACTGAGCTATACATTTCTGTTTAGAGGATTTCCAAGATATTGCTGCACCTCCCAAGGTAAAAACATATCCACTTGTCGACTTGGATTCTGTAGTGTCAAAAATCCAATTAGCATCACTGAAGCCTTCTACAACAGGTCGATATTTTGTGTAGTGTAATCCGTAGTCAAGTGTATTTTTCAAATACCTTAACACTCGTACTAAAGCAGCCCAATGCCCTTGTGTCGGATTACTTGTATATCTACTAAGCCTACTTACTGCATAAGCTAAGTCGGGCTTAGTTGAATTCATCAAGTACATTAGACTTCCAATTACTTGAGAATATTCAAGTTGAGATATGTCATCGCCTTTATTTTTCTCCAACTTGCATTCAGTATCAAAAGGAGTTGCAGCAGGTTTGCAGTCAAATTGACCAAACCTTCGTAATATTTTTTCTGCATAATGGGATTGTGTAAGGACATATCCTTCACTATTTCTCTTAATTTGAATTCCTAAAATGACATCGGCTTGACCTAAGTCTTTCATGTCAAAACTGGAATTCAACATTTTCTTTGTTTTGTTTATGACATCTTTATTGCTTCCCATTATGAGCATATCATCCACATACAAGCAGACAATAACACAAGTTTTATCATTACTCTTAATGTAGACACATTTATCAGATTCATTTATTTTGAACCCATGTGTCAACAAAGTATGATCAAACTTCTCGTGCCATTGTTTTGGTGCTTGTTTAAGTCCATATAATGACTTAACTAATTTGCACACTTTGCTTTCTTGTCCTTTAAGCACAAACCCTTCAGGTTGTTCCATGTATATTTCTTCATCTAGTTCTCCATATAAAAATGCTGTTTTTACATCCATTTGATGTATATCAAAGTTGTATACAGCCGCAATCGCTATTAACGTCCTAATTGACGTTATGCGAGACACCAGAGAATAGGTGTCAAAATAATCCAACCCTTCTTTTTGGCGATAACCTTTGGCTACTAAACGTGCCTTGAACTTATCAATGGTTCCATCCGCCTTAAGTTTCTTCTTGAAAATCCATTTATGGCCAATTGGTTTACTACCGGGAGGTAAATCAACCAATTCCCATGTGTTATTTTCCATAATGGATTCCATTTCACTTTTAATTGCTTCCCCTAAAAGAGCCTCAGAAGAAAACATTGCTTCTTTAAAAGTGTTAGGTTCATTCTCCGACAAGAAAGCAATGAAATCTGGTCCAAAGTTTTTAGAAACTTTGATTCTTTTTCCTCTTCTTGGTTCCGCATCATTTCCTTGGACACCAGAAGAAGAGGCTTCATCATGACTATGATCATGAACCCTCTTTGTATTAGAACCAGATTCATTTTCTTTGTAAGGAAATATATCCTCAAAGAATTCCGCATCAGCTGATTCTAATATAGTGTTGACATGTATGTCAGAAATCGAAGATTTTACAACAAGGAACCTATAAGCAGCACTATTATTTGCATATCTAATAAATACACAATCAATAGTTTTAGGTCCTAGTTTCGTTCTTTTTGGAAACGGAACTTGCACCTTTGCTAAGCAACCCCACACTTTGAGGGTTTTATAAGTGGGTCTATGTCATTTCCATAGTTCATAAGGTGACTCGTCAATCTTCTTTAGAGGAACCTTGTTCAATATGGTATTTGCAGTAAGTAAAGCTTCACCCCACAAATTGTGTGGAAGCCCTGAACTATTTAACATGGAATTAATCATATCTTTGAATGTTCTATTTTTTTCTTTCGACAACACCATTTTGTTGTGGTGTGTATGGAGCCATTGTTTGATGTATAATTCCATGTTGTGCACAAAAATCTGAGAAGGTAGTAGACTCATACTCTCATTCTCTATCAGATCTAAGTGCTTTGATTTTTCTCTCAAGTTGATTTTCAACTTCGGCTTTATATGTCTTAAACATATTCAAAGTTTCGTCCTTGCTATGAATCAAATAAACATAGCAATACTTACTGCAATCATTAATAAAAGTGACATAATAATTCTTTCCTCCACGAGTTGGTGTGGATTTAAAGTCACAAAGATCACTATGAATTAATCCAAGTAATTCATTTGATCTTTCCAGAATTGACTTTCTCGTTTGCTTAGCAAATTTTGATTCAGTACATGTTTCACAGTTATGATTAAAATCAATTTCGAATTTAGGTAATAAGTCTAATTTAACCATTCTATGCATGGAACGAAAATTAACATGTCCTAATCTAGCATGCCAAATATTAGAAAACTCGACAATATAAGTAGAAGCGTTTATTTTATTAGCATCATCAATGGCAATTACATTGAGTTTCACGAGGCCATCAGCCACATAACCCTTTCCAACAAACATCTCACCCTTGGTAAGTACAAATTTGTTGGATTCCATTACAAGTTTAAAGCCCTTAGCAATCAAAATAGGTCCAGAAACCAAGTTCCTCCTTATTTTAGGAACATGCAACACATTCAGCAAGGTGAGACTCTTTCCAGATATGAATTTGAGTACCATTTTGCCTTTGCCCTCCACTGCAGATGAGGCAGAATTGCCCATATACAACTTTTCTCCATGGGCAGCAAGATGGTATTCAGTGAATAGATTTCTGTCAGCGCATATGTGCTTAGTAGCACCAGTCTCTAACAGTCATTCACTCATATTTGAGACCATGTTGACCTCGGACACAACAGTAGCCAATTCTTCATTGGTGGTTGCCATGTTAGCATGGTTGTTGTTGTTTCCGTTGGCATGATTTCCATCCTTGCGATGATAACAATCTTGTGCCTTGTGACTAGATTTGTCACACACATAGCATGCACCCTTAATCTTCTTCAGATTCTTGCCTTTGGGAGCAAGGGCAGATTGTACAAACTGCTTGGTTTTAGGACCCTTATTCTTCTTCGGCTTGGCCTTGGAGTTTCCTCCCTCAACATAATTTGCATTGGCTTCAATGGTAGTAAGCCCTCCAGAATGGTCTGCCTTTCTGTGGTCTTCTTCCACTCATAGCTTCAGAATCAAATCCTCCATATTCATCTCACGACGCTTGTGCTTGAGATAAATTTTGAAGTCATTCCACGAAGTTGGCAATTTTTCAATTATCGCCCCAACTTGGAAATGCTCATTGATCTCGCATCCCTCGGAGTGCAGTTCATAGATCAATTTCTGGATTTCTTCGACCTGAGAAACAACAGATTTGGAATCCACCATTGTATATTTGAGAAACTTACCGATAACAAATTTCTTTGAACCGGCATCATCAATCTTATACTTTTTCTCCACGGATTCCCACAATTCCTTCGCTGTCTTGCACAGAGAATAAATGTCGTAGAGATTGTCATCCAAACTATTCATAATATAATTCCTGCAACATAACTCAGAATGATTCGAAGCTTCGATTGCCATGACAGTCTCTTTCATCATTGGATTCTCATTAGACTTTGGAGCTTCTTCCTTGACAACATGAGCGAGATTCATTGTTGTCAGGAAGAACAACATCTTCTGTTGCCATCTCTTGAAGTCCAACCCTTTGAACTTCTCAGGCTTTTCAGAGTATTTTGGCACAGCACCATTCACATTTACAGATTGTTGATCCATATATTTTTGTTTCAAGATTGTTGGATATATGTCAACAATCCGCAATAAAATAAATATGCTAATAATAAATACGAATAAGTATATTCCAGAGACTCAACAAGATGAAATATTAATTAAGCAGGGTAACAAAAGATCGAGGCTTGCGTACCGCAATGTCCTTGAAACAGAAATTTCGCCCCTACTCAGTGCTTGTAGTTCTATGGATGTCTGCTTCACCAGGATTCAACGATCTAAGTCAGAAATTCCAGCACCGGAAAATTGACTTCTGGCGAATATTAATGTGGTTCTCTCAGAAAGGATGTTTATGATTGCAGGAGAAGATTTATGATTTTTTCTGTGCTCTAAATGTCATGCAGATGGATGTATATATATTGTGATTATACATGTTCGCAACAAGTATAAGGAAGGGATGCATCTGTTGGGAGACATCTGCTAAAAATGGTGTTTTTGTTTCTGCGTTCTCACACTTCAGACTTCATCTGAAAAGATGAGTCTGTTGGTAAAAATAATTAATTAATTTAAATTCGAAATTAAAAATAATTAATTAATTCTTAAAATAATTAATTAATTTAATTATTAGAGCCCAAGGCCCAAGGCTCATCTTTTGACAATTAAATATATATTAATTATAATTATTTATATATTAATTACCAATTAATTAGTACACCCCAAAGCCCAACCCCAAGGGTGAGCCTAATTTTAGTCTCCAGGCCTATTACTTTAATCACTTTCTGTAAAGGACAAAGTCTTATAAAGTGATAAAATCTTTTGGAAATGGCCAATGTGGGACAAAGAGATTTTTACTCAAACTACTCAAATTTCCAACAGATACAACTCTAATTCCTAGGAAAGCGTTCCACAAGATCAAATACTATTACACGTTATCTGAACATAGGATTCTTGATTTCGGGAGAAAGATTGCACGCTCATTCATGGAAACAACAGCCCTTGCCCATTTGCGCATCCTGGATTTGATCTGATCATCGTTGGCCAATAGCATTATATCACCAACAGCGTCGGTGCCTGAACTTCGGTCGGCTACCAGGTATGGCGGCGGCTGCTTCCAAGCACTGTACTCCAACTCTCTAAAGTCGATGTCGGATTTTGCATAATCCATACCTGCCATTGCCAAGGCTTCAATTGACATTGTTTGTCTAAAAATTTGCAAGTTTATTTTGTCTTCTGTTTTTATGTGCCTTGTTGACCCACTGAGTTGTAATCGTGAAAATCGACAACAACTAGTATTTATATGCAATTGCAATGCTTTCTCCTGGCTTCTGTTTAGGCTGCCAAATTAAAGAAGACACGGATATTTCATGCATGCAAATGTAAAGAGAGAGTCTTACGTACGTATATATATTTTGTCATTGCATATGTCATCTTACACCCATCAGCGCTGAGAATTCAGTTATGTTCTTGTTATCTTTAGATTCCCGTGACCATGAATTGACCAGAAATGTTCATATATTAGTCTGATAATTAGACATAGAATTCACATGTTTTTGCATCCCAAATTATTCAGAATTGGTCCAAGGATTATAAAATTTTCAACTGAACAGAAAGCTATCCAAGAGTTTGACTACTCTAAATTGAATAAAAGCCAAATCCTTGTTCCCGCATGTTAATCGTATGCATACATTGTTGTGGGTAACATTTGCTTTCCTTTCTAATCTCGGCTAGTAAATGTCAAAAACTTACACTATGTTTAGATAAAGGAAATAAACTTGGAATTTGGATAAAAATCAGAATTTATAAATTGACATGCACCAATTCCTTTGTTTGGATTCATAAACATAGAAATTTAGAATTTCCGCGTGGAAAAAAACATGGAATTTGGGACCTCCAATTCCCAAGTTTAAATTCCATGTAAATAGGTGTCATTTCCCAATTTCTATAATTGAGAGTTCAAAAATAACAAATTCCGTATTCAATTCCATATTCTTTTAGGTTAACCAAATAAGAAAATTCACAAATTTTAGAAAATAAAATCTCGTCATTTCAATTACTATCATTTTAAAATTACTTAGTAATCTTAAATCTCTTCATCTAAACATAGTGTTATTGTAGATGAAAAGAGCCAAGCACAATAGTAAAGTACGTAGAAAAAATCTCTGATCTATCAATTGGTCATAAGCTCTACTTGATCGTTGATATTCATCAAGTTAATTGTTTTTTTCTTTCTAAACTACTATTAATTTGTACATGTGATGATGAAAATAGATTTTTTTTTTTAAATGAGAAAAAAATACGAGTGCGAAAGAAAGCGGGATAGGGAAAATTACAGTATCATTGTTGATTATTTAACCTAACATAAGAATCAGTTAACATAAAAAGCTAAAAAAGTATTTGTTTTTTCCTTTCTTGTTATGGGGTACATTGCCCGTAGTTGCTTGCTGTTGATCGTCGTGACTACTTCAAGTCAGCCGCTGTGACTACTTGATATGAATGCTGAATGCTCCAGCTTGATGGAGGGATGATGAGATTTACTAGATTTGAGAATTAGGTTGTTTTATTGTTGGAAACTCATGATGTGGTGTGTTGGACAATATAAAAGGAAAATTATTTTTTAGATATCAAATTCAGGATTTGATTTTATTTTAATTTCTATGTTATTGCTGTAAAGTATAGTTTCCTTGTTTTGTGGGCTAACTTTTTTATTTTATTTTATTTATTTCGTAGTATTGATCTCACTTGTATTTTAGGTTACCGTTTGAATTTATTTCACATCTGAATTCAAATTGTGTTTTTACTCATCTAGTTTTATTCTCTTTAATTGTGAGTGCGAGGTGCTCAAAGAAACGAGATTTTTTCATCCTTTTTTCATGTTTTTAGAACATAAGTTGGTACATTTTGTATTATAATATGAGTAAAAAAAGTATATTTTTTAGTGTCCCTTAATCTATATTTTAATAATACGTGTGTACAACTACTCGTGTTTTGCGCAGTGATGGGCCTAGCTCTGGCTGGGTTGGGCTATAGCTTACTGACAATTCTACACCCCAGCCAATTATTATACAATAGCCCCATCAACCCAACCAAAATATCTAATTACGCATTATACCTTCCACCAAAAATAAAAATGTTAGTTCACCTCCCCTGTTCTGTATATTTAGTAGTACCAATTTCTGACATAACCCGTTAACCCGACACTAAATGACAAGAAATTAACAGGTTATCGGGTGGACACGATAACGAATCAAGTCATTATCGGGTAACCCAATAAACACCTGTTAAGATAGCGGGTTGGTCCGGGTATACACGTGGGTAACCTGATACACGATAAGCAAAATATTAATTAATAATTTTATACCCCTAAAAAAATACTATAATAATTTTACATATATATATTAAATTTAGAAAATTGATGACCACTGGATCAGCTGAGATTTAATCTTAATTGTCCATTGTACATTAGGTTGGAGCCAAGACTACCCTCCTCTCTCATTCACTTTCAATCTCTCCATATTGTTGCATCAGAATCTGCATTTAGTATTGGGGGTAGAGTACTAGATTAGTATCGTAGTTCATTGTTGACAGAAACAGTTCAAGCTTTGTTGTGTACACGAGATTGGCTCTTTGGAAAAGGAGATAATATATTTTTATATTGTATAGTACTATTGTTTTATTTCTTTTCATAATTATTTTGGTAAACTTCTCATAATTTGAATGGTTTATAGTGTTTGGTTTTTCTGTACTTAGTTTATGTAGAAGAGAGTTCTGATGTGGAAAACCTTACTGAAATCATCAACTAACTCTTAAGGGCAATAGATCAAGCCAAAGTTCCAATACAATTTCCCCATGATGATCGATGAAAATTGAAGGAGTTTGTAAAAGGAATAACATGCAAGCTTTGAGTTTCATTGTCAAGGTTTTAACTTCTAAGAAAGACTTCACAACCTTGGAAAGAAAAACTCCTTCATTTTGCATATCCGTGAACATTTGATATTTTGTAGTAGACTAGTAGTGTATAGATGTTTTTTTATTTGGCTTTTATTTTGGGGTGTAGATGTAGTACTTAATGACAAATGTGTTTTTATGTTTTGAAGTAATATTTATGTGGCAATGTGGTATGTGCAAATTTAAGAAAAAAAAAATATATTTTTCTTAATGGGTCGGGTCATTTTACCTGTAGGGTAAATTGACTCGACTTGTTAAGGACTTGTTAAGGTAACGGGTGTGACACGACACGACCTATTAAGATAACAGGTGTTATACGAAAACGACACCAAACACGGCAAACACAAACTGTTTTCCAGGCCTATGTATATCCCCATACCCCCTTCCTTATGTAACTGTTCTTTATAGGGGTGGACTCCAAAAATCGAAAACTGAAAAAAAAAATATTGATTTGGTTTTGACATTTCAAAAATCAAACTGAACCAAATGAGATATTGTGGAAATATTATTCCTCGAACACAATGAGTTCACCTATAGTACAAGGAGATGAATTAAGGACAACAATATGGAGATTATGATTCTACTTTAACCCCCCTGGCAGGCAGGAGCAAAGAAGAACGTGATGAGGCTTATAACAGCCCATGACAACCAAAGACCAACCTTTTCCTAAAAAAAATGATAATCGAGCTCAATGCGGTGAATGGGGAGCGATGAGCCAAATTGTCAGCCATGTAGGTAGCACTCAAGTTGGCACCCAATTCCTAAAGATGATAACAAATCCAAGTAGTCTCTACACAAACATGGGATAGAGAATGATACTTAATTTCGGCACTAGAGCGTGAAACCGTAGGTTGCTTCTTGGAAGACCAAGAGATATTAGAACCCAAATACACAAGGTACCCAACAATAGAATGACGAGTATCAGGACTACCGGCTCAATTGACATCAGAGTAGGTAGAAAGTGTGGTGGAAGATGGATGAGGCCAGAAGTGCAAGCCATTGACATACCAAAGGATGTGTTTGGTAGCAAACATATGAGTAGTGTAGGGAGAACTAGAGACCATGTCTTAGCTGAACTAGAGACCATGTTTGATTATGGAGTAGAGAATCGATCTCCTCTCCCATAACAAAACGCCATTAGGGATACTTGACAACTTGCATAAAACATGTAAGTTTATCAGAAGTAATAGTGACTAATAGAGCATGGGGAAATGGATACCACATAGGGCTATCAGTGCGGGTCTTGAGCTTAGAAATGTCATTGCAAAGCCGGGTAATTGTAGGATGAAAGGATTGAGAGTGCATGGCTTGAGAAGGATGACCTAGAGGTGAAGAATGGACTTGGGCTAAAGTAGGCTCACAAACTTGTAACTATTAATCTATAGCACTAATTGACCGTGCAAGGAAGGGCGGCTCAGTTGGGGTCGAGGAGATTAGATCAGTTAAAGCCGACGACATAGCAAGAGTCGTGTACCGTTAAGGAATGGTTCAGCCTAAGTTGTTAGGCGAGCCAGAAATTGATGATGTTGGCACAAAGTGGGCTTACTAAGGGGAGTGTAGACCCTTATGTGCTAATGGGCTAGAGGGAGCTGGTAGAACAAAAGGCAAGCTGGAAGGGACATGTTAGGGTTCCTTAGTAGTGAGTTGTGGGAAAAGTTTAAACTTGGAATACTCTAGAGATGATGTAATTTACAATTCTTTATAAGAAAATAAATCTTCGTTAAATAAAGCTTGACATGAGACATAGACACAACCAATTGTGAGATCTAGACACCTATAACCTTTATGTTGAGGACTGTAACCAACAAAGACACGCAACTGAGATGACTATCTAATTTATGGGATTTGTAGGCTTCTAATTAGGGAAATCAAAGACAACTAAAGACACGTAGATGAGAGTAGGTGGGAGGGTAACCATAAATAATGGTGTATAGGGTGGACCAATCTAGAATGAGTGAGGGCAGAAGATTGATTAAATGAATGGCCTTACATGCAACCTTAACCCACAAAGAGTGAGTGAGGTGAGCTGTAAGAAGTGAAGGCCAAATAATGGTACCAATGTGACGATGTTTTCGTTCGGCAAGCCCATTTTGTTATGGCATATGAGGGCAAGAAACGCGTTGTTGGATTAAAAAATTATTACAATATTCAGCAAATGCACCATTGACATATTCAGTTCCATTGTCACTTTGTAAAAATTGAATAATAGCCCAAAAAAATTATGGGCCATGGTCACAAAAGATTGAAAATACAGGAGCATAAAGCAAAAGATTGATTATTATCATTTAAATGAAATTAACATGAGACATCCATACAAAAGGAATTATCTAATTTAATGGAATGATCTAAACTTGAAAGGAGACAAGACATGACTGGGAAGGACGGATGACCGAGACGATTATTTCAGGTGGTGGAGGAGACAACAACAAGAGATTGGGGTGGAGATGGAAGTTGTGGAGAGCCCATCTTTACATGGGCCCTGAAACAAGAGATAAACAGTCTGTTAGTCATAAATCAGATGAAAATTGGGGGCAAACAAAAACAAGACAAGATTATCGTTGGTGAAACAGGTAACATATACAAAAAATTTTCAAAGTGAGGGTATTAGAAAATCATTGTGAAGATGAAACCAAAAGGACCTTAAAAAGAAAGGAATGTTACCCGTATGCAAGATTTGCATATTATCATAATTATTTGAGGAGAAGAAATTGGGCTCATTATATGGTTAGGCATTATGCAGCATGGAGGAGTGCCCTGTCATATGGTAAGTAGAACCAATGTCCCATACAGGATTAGAAGCGTGAACAAAGTGAGCACCAGCGAATGGATGAGCAGTAGAGAGGCCTTATAATTGGTGAAGACAATTGGTTATAGGATGCTGAGTAGTATTGCAGGTAGGGCACCAATAGGGCCCAAGAAGGCCAGCTGGAAAATTAGGCCATGGGGCAGATGAAATGAGGTGTGAAATTAGGCTACGGAGACAAGGGGCCTACAAAGGCAGACTAGATAGGCTCAAGAGCCTAAGGTTTGGCCAATGGTGCTGAAAACCCCACAACGGGGTCTTTGGGTGCTACTAGTGCTTTGCCACCACCATTATGATTGCTATTATTGCTGCGAAAAGAACCACTACCACCACCAAGACGTTTCCTACCAGTTGAGGACCTACAGGAGGTGTTCCTAGAGGAAGGGGTGGCTAGACCTGCTTGATAAGGAAAAAAGGCCGACAGCTTGGCCTAAATTAAAGGCAGAAGATCACTTAAAATTGTGCTATTCAAAGGTGAGAAGTTTGTAGTTAAGGTCGGTGAACAGAGGAAAAGAACTATTGATAATTGTCATATTGAACATCTTTATTCGGAACCAAGGCTGCGAAGAACAACAAGAACGAGATCTTTATCGACTACCGGTTGATCAATGGAAGCAAATTTGTCCACAATGGACTTGGCATGTTGTAGGTAAGCATTAAGAGATTGGGAACATTTGGACATGTCAAGGAGTTGGAAACAAAGGTTGGCCTTTTTAGCAAGAGAACTCTAAGAAGAGTGAGTTTGAAGGCAATTCCAAACGGGCTGCAAAATGTCATAATGAATTGTGAGGGATAACAAATTCAGAAATAACACTAGTAAGATTACTGAACACCAAATGGTCTTGCTGAATCCAAAAATGATAAGCGGGATTCAGAATAAGGGGAGCATGATCGCCATTCGTTTCTTTGTGTGTGGGTTTAGGTATCATAGCAGAGGGAATATGATGAGAACCATTAACAAATTTATATAGGTTATGGCGAACAAGGAACAACTTCATCTGGCGAAAGCCATGCATGGTAATTAGATTCGGTGAGTTTGAAAAAGTGGGTGGTGTGGGGGTTCAGGAGAGAAGAGGAAGAACAGGAGGAGGAAAAGGAAGAGAAGGAAAAGGAAGCCATGATTATAGGCGGCAAGAAAACCCTAGACCTAGATGCTGGGTACAACAAAAGAAAAAAATGTTTTTTTTTTTTGAACAAATGATATTATCTATACCAAAGGGAGGGAGGGAGAGTAGGCTTAGTCTCACAACGGGCTAGCAATAATGTGGTTCAAATTCACTTTTGGCAAGAATCAAACCTAAGATCTCTTATTTATAAGTAAAGAGGAATACCATTAGACTGTAGTACTAAGTGGCAAAAGTGTGTTGAATTTGGTGAGAGAAAAAAAAAACCCCTAGGACCTAGTTAGGCAGATACGATGTAGAAATATTATTCCTTGAAAAGGTGTATAAATCTTTACAATATGTAGGGCATTACATAACCCATATAGGGTATTACCTAAAAATATACTTACAATTGAATTGACTTATAATACAAGGAAATATAAATTAAGGAGAATAATCTGGAGATGATGATTCTACTTTAACATATATCAATTAATATTTTAATTTATTTATTTATGTTGGATATTTATTTTTCAAGCCTTATTCCAAGTTATCTGATACCAAATTTCAATCCAAGGTTAAGTAAACCTAACTTTAGGCCCAAATATGTTAAAAGCCTTATTCTCTAAATTTTTATTTTTGTTTTGATAATTAGTTGATATATCACCAGTGTTTGAAATATCAATAGAGGTGAGATATCGATATGCAAATTTATGAAAATATCAATGGATGTACTGATATTGGTTGTCTTTGACGGAAATTATGAAAATTTGCAATACGTAGGTATATCAAATCTTTCAGATTTAGTCAAAATTAGAGAAAAAATTCTCAAATCTGCAATGGATTCCAGCAAATCTTCATGTAGTGAGCAGTAAATATAATTGATATTCATTGATTTTTCTATATCTCACCGATATGGGATGAAGTTTGTATTTCAAACCTCCTCCCTCTTTTCTATCGATCATTAATTTTTTGAATATATAGATAGAAATATCAACAATTTCGTAAATATCTTAAAGAATGTATATCACTAGCCACTAGTGATAAGCTCATATTTATATATACTTTACATCAAATTCATTTGTCTTTTCTTAGTTAGTTCCTTATATTTTTGAGCTATTTACTTTGTTTTTGTGTTCTCTAGGATTTGTCAAGCAAAGAAAAGAAAAATAGCACAAGTTGGATATTAAGTAACAAATTCGTCAAAACTGCCTGTGCAGGTCAGCTGACTTTGGAAGCAAGTTGTGAACAGCTCAAAATGAATTAGAGAATGAGCCTTATATTCTTGGAAAGCTACGGATGTCTATTTTCTGGAGCATTTCGCGGATTATTAATATCATTTTTGTAGAAGACGTTATGGCCGTTTTAACACTAAAAGGTTCACAAGAGACTGGGCAGTTTGTAACTGCAATGAAAGCAATAAACCCAATAAATCTAACAGCCAAAACTGATGCAGCCAAGAACAAGCCAGCTGATACCTACTCAAATATCAGAGGAAATGGAAATAAAGATGAGGATTAAGTGGGAGTAATTGGCATAAAGGCTACCCAAAGAGTTACAATTGTTTTACCATTTCCTCCCACTTATTGCCATCACTAAATGACTGATAGTGGGTGAGTTAAGGAGAAGAAAATGGGGTAGCAAGTTAAAAAAGGAAAAGGGTGCAGGTTGCAGGGTTGGAGAAAGAAGAGAAAGAAAAAAAAAATAGAAAAGAAAGAGGACAAGGCAGCTTTGCGAAAAGGAAGGAAAGGAAGGAGGAAATCTTGGCATTCTCTTCTCTCAGTTTTATCTTCTCAAACTCATGTCTTTCTTTTGGTTTTATTTGATAATAATGTGTAACTAAATTTTTAATAGTTAGGGGCTGTTTTGAAGCCCCGAATATGATTGCAAGTTTGTTATGACATTTTGTTTGAATTACTTTTATGAATGGATGAAAATTGATTCACTACTTGTCTCATTGATGAATTATTTATGTGTTTTCTACAGATGCATACTTAGTAAACATATCTAGGATTCTAACGCCATGAATATGTGTGTGCCTGCCCTTGTCAAATGAGGACCTACATATGTTCTAGAGTAGTACTTGTTAATTGCGATTACCATGTGAACCAATTTGTAGGATAAGTAAGACAACACTAGTACTTACGATGCCTTGTGATGACTCAAACTATTTTCGTTCTTAATGATTTCTACTTGTTAAATCTATGAACACGCCATTCTAGATTGCATGCTAGGGACTAAGTTAAGTTGAAAACGCCATTCTCTTAACATACTACATAAGAAAGAGTAATAGATTGAGTTCTAACATTGAGCCAACTTGAGCATCTTCATCCAGAAATAAAAGGAATTTGAATGAAACATAACATGTTTGCATGATTATTTGGTGGTGGATAGCAATTCCCCTAACTCGTTTTTCTTAATTTGTGAACTACTTAAAATTTGTTTCTGTCCTGTCTTTGTTCAATTTAATTTAAATAGCAAATCAACTCCAAAAATCCCAAATATTTGTAGAAGTGTAGCTCTGTGTGTCTAGTGTCTTCATATAAAATTTCGTAGAATTTAGGTAAGTGTAAGTTGGTCTAATAATTACTTTTTGGTGGCTGGTCAGTAGGGACAGCAACCAGTTTTTGTGACATTTTAAGTAGTTAGATAAAACAATCTTCTGCGGGAAAGACCCTTATTTTCATATGCTACAATTGACAAATCTTATTGTTAATGAGGAAAATCAATAGGGCATTTGTGTGCTACTTTGCGGTGTGCTTTTAATCTTATCAACTAGCATCAGAGTGAATTATATTTTGCGGTAGTGTTCTCACCCAGGAAAGGGCATGCAATGCATTAAGAGCGCGTTTACTAACTCGTAATCGGAATGAGAATAAGGAATCTGATTCCGATTACGCATTATACTTGTGTTTACTAAAATTAGGAGGAACCAAAAGTGTGTGGGGCCCACACAAAAAATGGAATCCAATTCCAAGATTTGGCTGATTTGGATTCCCAACATAGAGAAGGTATTTGGATTCCGAATTGCCCAAGCAATCGGAATGATAATTTTTTTCCCTTTATGCCCTCACTAACTTTCATTATTTCCAAGATTATCCTTTTAACCCTAGACTGTTATTTTTCTTTTCCTCATTTCTGTCTTCTCTCAGCCGCATAAATAGGTTAATCCCAACTTCTTCTGCGTTTTTATCTCTGTGTTGAATTTTTTGCTTTGAACTACAAGGGGGAGTCAGTATATGAGTTTCTGGACGAAGACTTTGACCCTTGATAGAAACTAAATGAAAGATTTTCCATTAATTATGTTTCCTCGCATCCTGCTGAATCTTTCATTGCTTCCTTCACTTCACTAAAAAGTTGGAAACTTTGTTATTGGTTTTTGGATTTGTGAATTGGGTCTAATTTGTTTTGATGTTTTTTGTTTTGTATCTTGTATTGGGGGAAGTGATTTGTTGCTGAGAAAATATGAGAAAATGGTGGATTGAAGTAGATTGACATATGTTGTTCTGCTGCATTTTCTACATTTATGTAATTTACTTGAATTATTTGGTTGTTGGGAACTTATTGAGCTAAATGTTGATTTACAGTTATTTATTTGCAAAATGGATCTTTTTTTTCATAGTTAGATGCATAAAGAATCAAAGATGCAAAATTTTCTTTTTATTTGCCTTTTGGATTTATTAGACCGTATGCTTAGATCAGGGACATTTGGGATTTGTGTGTTTGATGATCTTTTGAATTGGGTTATGCAATTTATTTATCCTATTGGGTTTACAAGGCTAGTATTTGAAGAGCATATGATGTAAGGGTAAATTCTAGTTGCATGTCTTAACTTGAAGCATAAAGGTTAGAGTTTGATTCAGCTTCTAGAATTTCATAAGCTAGTCTATGCTTGAAAATACCGAAAGCTAGAATAATAGTTCTCAACATTGTCTTTCTTGGTGTGATTCACGCTATCTTGATCTCGAAAGCTAGAACGATAGTTGACTATATTTATTTACCATAGAAATAATCTTCCGTGAAGGTTATATAGGACTCACAACATTTTAGATCATCTGATACAAGATTATCATTGTTTGGTATGGTTTGACTTGTTAAGAAAAAGATTGACATGCAAGATTATGTACCTATGATCTTTGAAATGTTGTATTGTTTAGGAAGAGTACTTTATCCCCAATTCATTATGCTCACAAATGTTTATTAATCAAATATTCATCATCTTTATGAAATTAGGAAGAGTGAGGACAAGGTTGTGGGTTGAGCTCTCTTCAGTGGTTGCAGGTATACTATGATTTATGTTGTTATTTTTCCATTAATTGTGAGACTAGGTATGGAGGAAAAAAAATGTAAATTTTTGTGACTGATTGTGTTTTTTAATGTTAATTTATTTCAGTTTGTAGATATGTTTACTAACTTGTTAATTGAAGTCCTTCATGACATTTTTTTTCTTCATTATTTTGTGTAGACTAATGGCTCGTCTAAGTTTGTCCACAAAGAAGAAATTACATGCTGCGTTGAATGTGTTGATTGTCTACCTTTGAACTATATTTGTTGCATGTGCTACTTCTTGTTTCTATTCTTGGTATCGTTTCCAAAAGCGCCTTAGAAGTCCCTCACCTTGTCAAACAGTTATAAGAGTTTACAAGCAATTAGAATACTTACATGGTTTAATTTATGAGAGTGACGTGACATGTATTGCTAAACTACGAATGGTAAAAACCATTTCTTCTACTCATTGACATTATGTAACTAAAAATATATATCCTTGAAGAGTTAAGATTGAAAATGCTCCTAACAATTTCTTTCCATGTCCTTCTAGCTCGTTAAGCACATTTCCATGCTCATTCACATTATGCACAATCCATATATATGCCGAAGAGAAGAAACTACAACTTGAGCCAGAAAATTTAGATATTGAAGTCAAAACTTAAATTTATAAAAAATAAACAAAATCATTTTAGTGTCTAGTAAATAAAAAAGCAATTTAATTTTTTCTTACTATTATATACTATATCAAATTTTATTAAAAAAGTATGTAAAATATTTGATTTGGGACAAGGGCATTTTAGTAATCATATTGATTTATATTCCAAATCTACCAAATTAGTAAACAGGTTTATGGAATTGTATTTCGATTCTGGACAATTTTAGTAAACAACTTCAACAGGAAATTGATTCTGATTCCACCTCATTTCAATTCCTTCTCAATCCAATTCCTCCTCAATTTAATTCCTTTCAATTTGATTACGGATTAGTAAACGCGCCATAAGTTAAACCAACGGACCAAAAATAAAACTGTAAACAGTACGTAGTTTCTACAGCATGCGCATGCACAAGATAGGAAAAGTAGCTAACCATTGAAAACCTCAAGTATAATATGGTTTTGATAAGTCTATTGGCAAAATCAACGTGGTCTTTTTTCTCCCAGAAAATAAAACAATTCAAATGTTATACATTATACATTACGAAGGAGAGCGTTAGAGTGCCGGAAAATATTGGAACACAACTTTAGCCCATTCAAGAAACTTTCGATTGTAAACTCAAACATATGAGAACAATTCTTTTTTATTTTAAGAACTTCATGGTCAACCTCGAAACTTTGTTCATCAGCTAACAGATGCAAAGGTGGGTCTTGTACGCCATCGTTCCGCTCCCACTCTTCGAAGTTGATGCCACATTCCATGTAGTCTGCACCTGCCATTGCCAAAGCTTCAATAGACATTGCTTACTCTCTCTTACAAACTCACAACTAATCACAGAAGTTCTTAAAATCTTTTGCCGACCGCTTGATTTATCTCTGCCTAAGCTGTATGCCGCCAGATGTATTTATATATTTTCTCTTATGGGTTCCTAAATTGAAAACACACTCACAGTCACGGGCATTGCATGCTACCAAAATTCAGCTTTTATGAATTAAAATAGGAATTGTTCAGCTCAAGGACTCTGACCATTCATTTGACTATTAATCGATCCGCCTATGCAGGCAATTTTTTTGATGATATACAGACAGAAATTGTAGATGAATGGAAAAATCAATGCCGTCTGAGCATAATGTGAATGCAAGCAATTTGTTTCGTAATAGAGATATAGAATTTGAACGTACATACAAGATGCACGTGAAGCAACTAGCTATACAGTACTAGCCAGAATAATTCCGTAATCCATTTACAGAAAACAGTACAGAACTTCCCCCAAGTAGAATTTAGGGTCGTTTAGGTTACACTGTTTTATTTTTTTAATTTTTTTTAACAAGCGATATTATCTATACTAAGGGAGAAGGGGTATGCTTAGCTTTACAATGAGCTAGCAATAATGTGGTTCAAATTCACCTTTACACTGATTGTTAGGTGTAAGAAAATTGTGACTTTGGATGCAGTCTCTATTTATCAACGTTTTTTGACTGAAACTTTATTGATTTTCAATTTTTTATTGAAGTCCTTGAAATTAATGCAATAATGCATTTCTATATAGGTTATTATAATTCTAAATTAAAATTTGATATTTATAGTTACTTATATTAATGAGATTTTAAATAAAATTCAAGATTTATGGGATTAAAAATATTAAAAAATAAATTATACTTATATAAAAAAGTATAATTGAATTAATGACATGATTTGTCATTAAGATAATTATATTTAAATAAAACCCATGATTTGTCATTACTCATATTATTGACATTTTACATACAAGAAATTGGTAATTTTTATATGGTACATTTTACATACAAAAAGTTGGTACCCTTTATACAAAAAAGGTGGTATGGTTTATATAAAAAAAATGGGTACATTTTATATAAAAAAACAATCGGTACATTTTAGATTAAAAAAAATAAATAGGTCTTAAATTAGAAAATGGGTACATTTTACATAAAAAAAAGGGTACTTACAAAAAAAAAAAAAAAAAAAAAAAAATATATATATATATATATATATATATATATATATATAGGTACATTTTACATATAACAAAGTGATACATTTTTAAAGACAAATGGGTACATTATTAGTAAATTATTGGTGCCAAAAGAAGGTTAAAAAATGAGTGCAAATAAAAGTTTGAAAAATATGTACACAAAAAGAAATTAATATATGTACACAAACTAAAACTGAAAAGAAAATTGGTACAATTTAAAAAAAAAGGTTGCAAATTAAAATGGGTACAAAGTAAAAATAAAAATATATGATACAAAATTATGCCATATATATGTATATTAAATGTAACGTTTCTAACACTAAATGAATATATTTAGAAATAAAATTTAATTATCTTGACATGTAAAATATTCTATTATTGAAATAATTAATGACGTTTATTAAAACTGAAGGACCTTGATGAAAAATTGAAAAAGAATAAGGTTTCAATCAATGGAGTTGAAAAAAAAAAAAGAATGAAAACCTAATTTCTCCTTTAGAAAATCTGATACGTTATATGTTTGGACTGTTAACTTAATTACATGTAATGACTCATTATCATTATGGGTTAGTGGTTTTATCTACATTTGTAAGTGGAAGATATTTGGGCCGACTCCTCTAAATGACGAATTTGATACCAACCCCAAATCATCAATATCCACATGTAAAAATAATTGCACACTCAAAGAAAAATTTAGGTATCTGATCAAATATAAAGTACGCAAACAACAAATATGTAAATTAAGAGATTAAGAGCAACAAATTTATTTGGGTGAAGTTATTAAGAGCAACATGGACTTAGTATTATGTGTTTGATTTACTTTACCATATCGCTTAAAATAAATATGAAATCTCTCTTACAAAAAGAAGAGAATCAAAAGGTAATTAAGATAGAAATCAAAGCTTCTTCTGTACAGATCATACAATGTTTTAGAATTCTCCGCGTTTGATTTGTAATTAATGATTTGGCAAAAGCATGTATAGAAGCAAGACATGGAATATTACTAGAAAATTTAAGAAAATATCTAGGAATGATCATTAACTATTAAGAGGGTTGAATTTACATTGAGCAGGGATGCATGAATTGCGCTGTTGGCATCTGTTTTTCACTTCATGGAATCCGTGAACCTCTCTCCATCCCCTTCTCCCTCTGGGGCTAATTGCTGAATTTGGTCAAAGATTTGGATTATAGACTGTTGACTGGTCTCTCCAGCAAGCTTGACGATACTTGGAGATGAATCCCAAAAACTTGATCTGGTTGTGGTACTAGTTATCAACTTATCATCTAGAAATTATAAATTAATACTTGAAATTTTAGGGTTTTCCTTGAATATCCACAAATAAAGAAGAGTCGCGTGTTGTTTCTACATTTACGGTTTCAAATTCATAGCTAGCTGAATACCTTTGATCTTTTGTCATACTGGCCATTCCACAATCAACCTATTTTGGAGAGCCGATCCCAAAATCTTTTTTTCTAGGGAACTTTAACGAAAAGCACCCGGTACTGTTCACTTTAACGAAAAACCACATTTTTACACTAAAAAGTCAATCATGGTACTATTCACTTTACCCTTTATTTTGTCCTTATCATTAAAACTCAAAGTTTTCAAGCCCTTTTCATTAGGTTCCATTAACACAAATGCATGTCAATTAAGTGTTGACCCTTAATTAACAAATACAAATAAGTTATCAATCAAATAGTTAAGCCAATTGCATTCACGATTCAAGAATTCATAACTGGAATTTATCAAATTATATTGCACACATAATCATGGCTTTGAAATCACCCCTAGCCAAAAGGGGTTTAGCCACTCATATTTACAACAAAATGAAAGGATATGAATTTAAACATTAGAAACAAAAGAAAGAAAACACCTAAACGCTCCAACGATCCAAGTTAGATAGCAAGCACATCCAAGCACTTTCCTTCCTTTCCTTTGCTACGGCACAAGATGTTGGTGAGTGTTTGAAGGTTTGTTTGTATGGAGGAATGGATGTGTTTGGATGAAGGTTGTGTTGAAAATGGGAGTGAATGATCTAACAAAGTATGAACTCAATTTATGTTACACACACTTCCTTTTATAGAGGAAGTGCATGGCAATGGAGGGGAACATGGAGTGGTGTAGCAATTGAGTGCAATGATTCAATGTAATGATGCATGAAATCTGAAATGATGGAGGGAACAAGGAATGGTGTAGCAATTGAGTACAATGAGTGGTGTTTGAAATGATTCAAAGGTGAAAGTGAAGTGATGATGCAAAGCATGGGGGTAAAATGGAATGGTGTTGCAATTGAGTGCAATGATTCAATGTAATGATGCATGAATTTGAAATGATGGAGGGAACAAGGAATGGTGTAGCAATTGAGTACAATGAGTGGTGCACGGCAATGATGGAAAGGTGAATGGTGGAGTGACACCCTTTTGTGGCTGAGCTCTTTGTCCTTTTTAATTAATTCTTCTTTCTCTTTAACACATTCCTAGCCTCTTTAGTCTTCAATTTTGTCCATCCACCTTGCTCCATGCATGTGTTATTCATTCCAAGCCCAAACCTGCTCCAAAATGCATCTTATTGCTTCATAAGGCCTATGGACCTACAAACACACGAAAATAGCTTAAAATACATAATTAACTAAGAAATAACAACATAAATGTATGAGAACAAGCTCTCAGTCGCATAAATATGCTCCTATCAGTAACTGGTCTCGATTCATTGGTGTGAATAACACCAAGACAAGTATATAGGAAGTGTTCTAAAAATTGGCCTAGGTGGCTGCCTAGGCATTAGGCAGTGAAGGCCTGCCGCGATTTAGTGCCAATCGTTTCAAAAAATCGATTTGGAGCTAGGCAGTCCTAAGCGACACCTAGGCGGTTTGGTTTTTTTATTTATTAATTGTGTGCGTTTTGTTTTAGTATCATGGTGGTATACCTATGGAAATGGTGTGCCTAATTTGCAAAGGATGGATTGACTACAAGTTCATCCAATTGTGAAATGAATTGGAGTACTTTTGAGGGGATACATGCAAAAATAAAAAATAAACTAGATACAACAAGGTTAAATAATTTAATCTATTTCCAATCCAATGCAAGGATCATGAACAAGAAGAATTTTGTCTATCATCCAAGAATACTCCTCATTTCGATTATATGCTTACTGTTTTTTAAATATTGAACTTGTTGGATGAATGTACTTTGTGTATTCTTCTACTTCTATTTTTGCCTTTTATCATTCTTTTATTATCCATACAAGTATACGCTTTTATTTTTATTTATTTTTATTTTTTGTTTTATAAATAAGTGTAAATAGGCACTTATTTCTAAGATATACAATAAACTTATATAAATCCGGCTAGGCCACCTGGGCCCCACTTAGCCACCTAGGCGCTAAGCCCATGCCCGCCGCCCGACTAGCGCCTAGCAGTTTTTAGAACCTTGTATATAGGTGCTCAATACAAATTGAGTCCATGGAACACGATCAACAAGGAGATCTCATACTTATGTCGCATGAGAGCTCATGGTTGGGATAATGCAAAGTAGTCTTTTGACCTGAGACATCATAGTTGTCTTGTGGTTAGGTACTTAGTCTTTGATTGTGTTAAAGACATTCCATTACAGAGTGTCGAATGCATAGTTAGGGTTAAACTACTTAATGATAGGGGCATATGAATGTGCTGGCTAGAGTATGAACAAGATTTAGGAAGTCATTCCTAATCACATGCAAGGTAATTATATAGATAAGAGAATCACATTGGATAGTAGACATGAATAAACTATCAAACCAAACATGTGATCAAGAATATTGTATTAGAGAGATACCATATTGCATTTGTAATCCCAATCTGAATAGGTCTCCAACCTCTTCTTATTTGCTTGGATAACCATGACATACTGCTAGGTGTCATTCATGGCTTGTGGAAGCCCTGAAGATGTACAATCACTAAATGGAGAATTGAAGGTAAGTTTCAATTCATAATCGATTAGAAAGAGTTCTAATCATCCATTGCCACGCTAAAATGAACCTAATGGATTGCACACCATGTAAGGTAACAATTGAAGGAAATAATGAAGATGAGTAAGGAAAGTTAAATAGCTTCATTGTATATCATAAGGATTAATTAATATGTTAATTAATCATACAAAAGGTTTGTATCGGGCTTTAAGTAAGTTTCGGGTTTTTGGACCTAAAATGAGTTTTGGTCCCTAAGACCCATTAAGTTTAAGTTGTATGACAACTAAAACGAAATGGGAATTAACCTAAACATAAATTCACAAAACTGGCCAAAGAGTGAGGCAGTGATGGTTCACTTATTTCAAGTTTGCCACTCACTTACAAGGAGGTATAAAGACAACTTTATAGCCTTAACCTCATTAGGGTTTCTCTGAGGAAGATGAGAGAACATTTTCTCTCTTTCTCTCTAGAGAGGCAAACCACATTGAAGAACTTCACTAGCATTAAAATTTTCCTATGTCACTCATCTCCTTCCTTTATAATCCTTGGTGTTGGAACTTAGAGGCCATCCACTTTATGGGGTTTTTGGGGAATCTATTCATCCATATTTTCCAACAAATCCACAAGTAAACTACCTATGAATTTCCATACACCTACACATTTTTTATGTGGTTAGTTAGCAATTTTCATGTCCCACTGATCTTTATCATGTTGTCATGCAGGCTACGCAACTCAAAAGATTGAAGACTCAAAAACTAGCTAAGCAACATATGGTTAAAGGGCAGCAACTCACGACAAACTTAACATCTCGACGGCCCAAGAAGCCAAAGCCTACAGTCATAGTGACTTTGTGGGATCATCTAGTTTTTTGAAAGCATTGTGCCTAGTCGACAATCCTATGGCTAAAAGTTTTGCAAGAGTTTCAACCAAGCAAAGTTTCAAGAAAAACGAAGATGGAGTAAAGCAAAGAAAGAAACTTATTAAATACCAAATTAATAAACTTGCAAGAAAATCGCCAAAATCTGATACAAGCGAAACAAAGTAGACTACTCATTTAGTAGCTTGGTTGACTTTGGGCTCTCCAACAACCTTCATGTCTTCTGCAGCCATTTCGCACTCAACAGTTTGCTCATTCAACACTTCATCTTCAGCAGCTCCAATCTTAGAAGCTTCAGCCTCAACTGCTCTATCTACGACAACTGAGAAATCAAATTTGAGCAGTTCCCTCTTTCTTGGCAGACATCACAGACATGGCAGTAGAAAAATAAGCAAGCATTGACTCCACATTGGCAGCTGAATCCGTTCTCCTAGGTGATGAAGTTTCCTCTCCACTTATCATAGTGGCGAGCTTTTTAAAAGCCGATCTAGACTTAGCTACAGCTAGATACTTCGGTTTATTTCCAGGCTCGAACGCTTGAAATAGCTCGATAACAAGCTTTTTGAAAGCGACAAAACTCCCACAAACGGCAAAGGAAGTCCTTGACTTCTACTCTTAAGATTGTTGGAAAAATTGGTGATCAGTATGCGACTTCTCCTACAATAACAAATCACATAAAATAAATATTAGTGTATGTTAATTTCACTGCCATAAAAAATTGCATAAAATAAACAAAATAAAATGAAATACTTATCTTTGGTAGGTAAAGAACGCTCTTCGTCGATCCTTGATCAGATCAAAATTTTAGGTTGAGGCGTGTAAGTTCACTATCCTTAAAAGTAGATTTCGTCCCTCTAAGACAATGTCTCAGTGTAGCAGGTTATGACACCATACTCTCCAAGATACAACAACCTATGATCCTTCTAAGCGTACACTCGCAATACTTAGATCGAGTGAACAGCTCGATTCTTGCATTGGTATGAATACAAGAAATAAAACACTTGAAGAAAGATGGACTAAGAGAGAATTGAGTATTAAAGATTGATATCAAAAAGGGGTAGTCAATGGAAAATTAATACAGATACATATAAGCAATTTTTATTCTTTTTTTTTTTTTTCATTTATCTCACGGATTGAAGAGCGTTTTATATAGGACATGGAAAAGCTAAAAAATGGCCATTGATAGATTAAGGACGGTATGAAAACGTTAGTCTCTATAATGGCCCAATTAATGGGTTGATCAAGATGACATATTCAAAGTCAAAAATTGTAATTCAGAGAGTATTAGTGGACAATCAGATGCCAACATTATGAACCCTTTTAATGCGTCAGTTATGGTTTGCAAAATAAAACTGAAATTAAGATTAAAAGAAATCATTAAGAATGATATTAATATGATCAGTGAGGAGTTGTATTTCGAAATACCCATTAAAAATTCCAACAACACTTGTGGATGACTTTTTTTGTTTATTTTTGTTTAACAGTTGTGGATGATTAGCACAATACCTTGAATCATGAGCAAGTACTGTCATGCAAGCTAAAATCACAAACAAACTACTAATTAGTTCTTCAAAAGGGTAATCTTACGCCAAAAAGAGCAAATAGTTCAAAAAAAAAAAAAAAGAAGAAAATTTCAGGGATGATAGGCATTAGAAATTTTCATTGATGGATAAAAGTACAAAAAAGTGCACTATAGTCTTACAAAATAATGAAAAGTTTGATGCTTGAACAGTCTTACAAAAACATGCACTATAGTCTTATAAAAATATGCACTAGGCGGACGGGGTTGGCAGACGCAAAAGCAATGAATTTTGTGATCCAAGAGCAGTTCGGGTTCGGAACCTCGTGGGGTCTTCTTCTTCATCTAGCTCTCATCCTCAGATCGAGACATCTTCTAGACTGTAGCAGGTGGTGATGGAGCTAGCATGCCAAAGAGAAGTTGAGCGCCAAAGAGAAGAAGCGGCGCGTGTAACATCCCACATCGCCCAGGGGAGTAGATCATGTAAGCCTTATATGTATATTCTCATCTTTACCTAACACGAGGCCTTTTAAGAGCTCACTGGCTTCGGATTCTATCGGAACTCTGAAGTTAAGTGAGTTCGCACGAGAGCAATCCCATGATGGGTGACCCACTGGGAAGTTGCTCGTGAGTTCCCAGAAACAAAACCATGAGGGCATGGTCGGGGCCCAAAGCAGACAATATCGTGCTACGGTAAAGTCAAGCCCGGGATGTGACAATTTATCTACCTACCCCCCCTTAAGAAAATTTCGTCCTCGAAATTTACACAATAATTACAACCTACTAATAATCATAAAACAAGCGCGGATACATCTCTTTCATACGCTCCTCCGTCTCCCAGGTGGCTTCCTCCACCAAGTGATTTCTCCACAAAACCTTCACTAGGCGCAGTATCTTATTTCTCAAAACCTTATCTTTCCAATCCAAAATAGTCACTGGCTCCTCATCATAAGTTAAATCTGGATTAATTTCCAAAGGTTGAGGAGGTATCACACGAGAAGGATCTGAGATGTAATGACGAAGCATAGAGACATGAAAAACATTGTACACTTTGGACAACTCAGGAGGCAACTCAAGCCTGTAAGCAACCTCACCGACTTGCTCGGTGATCATATACAGTCCAATGTACCTAGGACTCAGTTTGCCTTTCTTTCCAAACCACACTACACCTCTCCATGGTGATAGCTTCAGAAACATCCAATCACCTACATTATACACCATGCCAGTGGCATGTTTATCTGTTAAGCTCTTCTGTCGATCCTGGGCCGCTTTCAGGTTAGACTTAATCACCTGAACATTTTGCGTAGTCTCATCCACGATCTCAGGGCCCACCAAAATTCTTTTGCCAACTTCTGACCAACATAAAGGTATACGACAAGATTTGCCACAAAAACCCTCGAAAGGTGACATACCAATACTTGAATGAAAGCCGTTGTTGTAGGCAAATTCCATCAAATCCCACTGCTTATGCCAAGCGTCACTAAACTGCAATACTTAAGATCTCAGCATATCTTCCAACGTCTGAATAGTCTTCTCTGATTGTCCATTTATCTGAGGATGATATGTTGTACTGTAAAGTAATCTCGAACCAAGAGCTTCCTGGAATGCTATCCAGAATTGGAAGTAAATCTAGGATCACGATCCGAGATAATACTAACTGGAATCCCATGGTACTTTATGATCTTCGATATAAATAATTCAGCTAGTCGGCTTAAAGGATACTTCTCCCTCATGGGAATAAAATGTGCTGACTTAGTAAGCCGATCAACTATTACCTAGATGCCATCATAACCGTTTTGTGTATGAGAAAGCTTGTACACAAAATCCATAGTAATATTTTCCCATTTCCACTGTGAAACGGGAAGTGGCTGCATTAATCCAAAAGGCTTATTTCTTTCTGCTTTGACTTGCTGGTAAATGACACACCTACTCACATATTCAGCAATTTCTCGTTTCATACCTGGCCAAAAATAAAATGGTCGAATGGTATGATACATTTTTGTACCTCTTGGATGCATTGCATAAGCTAAAATAAATGCTTCATCAAGAATTGCTTTCTTTAATTCCATATTATTCGGCACATACATCATACTCTCCTGCATAAGCATGCCATCAGTTTCTCGAATTCTGAAGTCTTTCTTCTTCCCCTGATTCCTTGCTTGAATTATTTCTTGGGTCTCTTCATCATCCATCTAGGCTTCAAGTACACGACCAGTTAAAATTGGCCTAACTTGAAAATTAGCAAGTAAGGCTTCCTCTCGATCTTCCACTCCTAACTTCACTCCAGTAGACCTTAAATCCGCAAGAAGAGGAACATGACAATCATGAATGGCATTAAGTCTAGCTGGAGTTTTCCTACTAAGTGCATCAGCCACTACATTCGCACGACCAGGGTGATACTCAATCGTGAAATCATAATCACTAAGCAACTCAATCCACCTTTGTTGCCGAAGATTAAGATCCCTTTGAGTAAAAAGATACTGAAGACTCTTATGATCTGTGAAGATCTTACATTTCTCACCACAAAGATAATGTCTCCAAATCTCAAAGCAAAGTAGCGTAATTCATCTCATGAGGCTTTAATTGTCATGAAGCATAAGCAATCACCTTACCATGTTGCATAAACACACAACCTAGACCATTTAAGGAAGCATCACTGTAGACCTCAAAATTACCACTATCATCTGGGAGTGCCAAAACAGGTGCATGAGTGAGATAATACTTTAGCTGCTGAAAACTTTGCTCACAATTATTGTCCCACTCAAACTTAACTTCCTTTCTAGTCAACCTCGATAATGGCAAAGCAATGATTGAAAAATCCTTAACAAGCCGTCTATAATAGCCTGCTAGGCCAAGAAAACTTCGTACCTCAGTAACAGTTCGAGGTTGTTCCCAATTCTCCATAGCTGCTACCTTTTGAGAATCCACTTGAATACCTTGAGCAGAAATGACATGTCCCAAAAATGCCACTTGATCCAGCCAAAATTGGCATTTGCTAAATTTAGCATACAACTGATGTTCCTTTAATTTCTTCAACACCAAAGTAAGATGTCGAACATGTTCTGCTTTAGACTTAGAGTATACCAAAATGTCATCAATAAAAACAATGACAAACCTGTCTATTTATTGCTGGAATACTCAATTCGTTAAATCCATGAAAGCTGCTGGTGCATTTGTTAATCCAAATGGCATCACAAGAAACTTATAATGACCATAATGAGTCCTGAAAACAGTCTTAGGGCCATCCTCACTGCTGATCTTCTATTGGTAATAACCAGACCTCAAATCAATCTTAGAAAACACACATGCACCTCGAAGCTGATCAAACAAATCATCTATACGTGGCAATGGATAACGATTTTTAATTGTTACCCGATGTAATTGCGTATAATCAATACATAGCCTTAAAGTCTCATCTTTCTTCCTTACAAACAAAACTGGAGCTCCCCAGGGTGAAGTACTAGGCTGAATAAAACCTTTATCAATCAATTCCTGCAACTGGACTTTCAATTCCCTCAATTCAGCAGGAGCCATTCTATATGAAGTCAAAGATATAGGATCTGTACCTGGAAGCAAATCAATAGTGAACTCCACATCTCAGTCTGGCAGCAATCCAGGTAAATCATCAGGGAATACATCAAGAAAATGCTTAACCACTCGAACATCCTCCACACTACTAGAAGCAACATCATTCAGCACTACATGAGCTAAATATCCCTGCCAACCTTTCGATAACAACCTCTTTGGTCTTACAGCAAAAATAACACCGTGCCTCTCCCCACTACTTTCACCCATAAAAGTAACTTCAGTTAATCTAGGATGATGGAAAGTAACTGTTTTCCTGTAGCAATCTATGTTGGCACGATTATAATGCAACCAATATGTGCCTAAAATCACATCAAAATCAACAATATCTAACGGGATAAGATTAGCTGGCATAAACACATCATCTACCATCATTGGACATCCTGGATATACACAATAGACATAACATCTCTCCCCTCTAGGCATAGCAAACTCTAAATCATACCCTAGAGGTGTAGGATGAGGTTGTGTCACTTGGGCAAATGTACGAGAAATGATAGAATGTGTAGCACCATAATCAATTAAAACTCTAGCAAAGTGACCAAGAATGTTTAACGTACCCATGATTAAGTTCAGATGATTCTAAGCATCTTGCAGAGATATATTGCCAATACGTCCCTGGCTTGATGTCGTCCCCCACGACCTCTATTAGCTTGATTACCTTGCCCCTGCACACTTCGCCCCTGACTTGGCTGACCAGATTGCCTTGAAGATCTTGCACTACTGGAAGCAATCTCTACTTGCTGGGGTTGTCCTCCCTGATACCACTGAGATCCACGGGATGATACAGTGTATATTGATAGAAGCATATTTATACGATTGAGTTAGCTTGTTCTCATGCATTTATGTTGTTATTTCTTAGTTAATTATGTATTTTAAGCTATTTTCGTGTGTTTGTAGGTCCATAGGCCTTATAAAGCAATAAGGTGCATTTTGGAGCAGTTTTGGGCTTGGAATGGATAGCACATGCATGGAGCAAGGTGGATGGACGAAATTGAAGACTAAAAAGGCTTGGAATGTGTTAAAAAGAAAGAAGAATTAATGTAAAAATGACAAAGAGCTCAGCAACCAAAGAAGAAACATGAGTCAAGATTACCTTATCATCATCCATGTTCCCTCCTTGCACTTAATTGCTACACCATTCCTTGTTCCCTCCATCATTTCAGATTTCATGCATCATTACTTTGAATCATTTCAACACCACTCCATTTACCCATGCTTTGCATCATTACTTCACTTTCACCTTTGAATCATTTCAACACCACTCCATTTTACCCATGCTTTGCATCATTACTCCACTTTCATCTTTGAATCATTTCAACACCACTCCATTTTACCCATGCTTTGCATCATTACTCCACTTTCACCTTTGAATCATTTCAACACTACTCCATTTTACCCATGCTTTGCCTTGCACTTCCTCTATAAAAGGAAGTGTGTGTAACATAAATGGAGTTCATAATTTTTAGATCATTCACTCCCATTTCAATACAACCTTCATCCAAACACATCCATTCATCTTCACATCCATACAAACAAACCTTCAAACACTCACCAACACCTTGTGCCGTAGCAAAGGAAGGAAAGGAAAGTGCTTGGATGTGCGTGCTGTCAACTTGGATCGTTGGAGCGTTTAGGTGTTTTCTTTCTTTTGCTTTCAATGTCTACTTTGTTATTTTCTAAGTTTGTTGCAATTATGAGTGGCTAAACCCCTATTTAGTTAGGGGGAAGTTTGAAGCAATGAACATGCTTGAGATTTGAATTGATTTCTTCCAATTGTGATTTGATAAGTTGTGATTGCAATTCAATTATCTATTTTATTCATAACTGATTCTTGTATGTTTATTAAGGATGCATACTTATTTTTCATGCATGAATTAGATGCTAGAATATAAATGAGTTTCACCTAATCGTTACAAGTTTATATTCATGAGTAGTGAAGGTTGTTTATCACAATCGCGTTAATTGAATTCTTGGCAATTGTATCATGCATTCATAGTTATAATTGCCTCGTCAACACTTATGATTTTCATTGAACGTAATGATCTCTAATTGTATCTCTAGTATGCATTCATATAGGGGACTTTTAGAGAATGATTTGGGTTGTCGCATGCATTCATCTAATTCAATGAGTAAAGGAAAATCTGAGGGTTAATTTGTGCATCACGGTTAATCTGGGGTGTTGAGCATCATAGTTTGTTGAAAAGCAATTGGAAATCAATTCATGTACAAGTGTGTCATGTGAGAAGAATGGACCTCTAACTAATCCATCCATCATCTCATTTCTTAAATTCGCTTTACAATCTGTCTAATTTTATAAGTTGTTTGTTTGTTTCGAATTCGTCAAAACCAAAATCCCCCTTTTACTTTGTTGTTTCAAAGTGTTAAATTTCTATTTCGTTAGTGTTTTTGAGTGTTTTGATTCAAACCAAGACACTAAATTCATCCAAAGTTGTGTTAGAGTCAAATTTGCCCAGTAAGTGTTTTTAGGCAATTTTGAGTGTTTTTAAATTGTTTTGCGTCTTTAGAATTTGTTTTGAGTCCTTTGAGTCTATCCAAACGTTTTTAACTTTGTTTTTATGTTTTTGAGTTAGTTTAGAGGTTTTAGCAAGCCCTCCTAATCCCCGGTTTAGAACGATCCCTACTTGCATTTATACTACAATTTGACAACAAGAGGGTTTAATTTGAGTGCTTACGGCATCATATACCATCCAGGATATTGAGAATACCCACTTTGATAATAAGGATTCTGCGAATACTGATATGATCATAGAGCATAAGGAGCGGCATCGCCCTGATAATGGTAAGCACCACTTCGACCCATCTGACCATAACTAGCAGACCCTGAAACTTGCTGGATCGGCGCTGGTGGTGGCATAAAAGGTAGCTAGGGCCTCTGCTGACTCTGGGGAAAATTTATAGCTCTATGTCCCATCTGTCCACAAGTAAAACATCCATTGCTGCCTCTTCTACACTCCGCATAATGCCTATTATTACATCAGCGACACAAATGAGCACTTCCTCGTCCAGTATATCCCTGCCTCTGGAATCTAGGACCTCCTGAAAATCTACCACCTCTCCTTTGACCAGTGGCACTAAAACCTCCACTAGAAGAATTGGAACTAGTTCCACTCCTCTTAAAGCTTTGAGTCTTGCAAGGTCCTTGAGAAGACTGACCTTTACCTTGATCATATCGCCTCTGATTCCCATTATTTTCTTCTTCTTCTTCACTTTCACTGGGCATATTCTCTGAGTCCTCAATCCTAAACAAAATCTCATAAAACTCTTGGTAAGTAGCATAGGGAGTCAAGGTTGCTATAAAACACCATTTCTTTTTAGTACCCAACCTGAAACGACGGAGCATCTCAACCGGATTAGCAGCAACCTCCGGATGATAGCGAGACAAGTCAGTGAATCTCCTATAATACTCATTTGCCGTCATCTTCCCCTGCTTTAATTGAGTAAACTCTTGTTTTTTGAGATCAATATACTCAGGGGGAATGAACCTTTTCTGAAACAACTGTTTAAACACTTCCCAGAAACTAGGTAGTCGCCTCGACCCACCTATCAGGAGGAAGATTCCCCTGACTCTGCATTACATGAAAAGTCTTCTCAAGATGATTAATCCATTTCTCCGCTCCTCCATGTCCTTCTGTTGAGCCTAGTTTCCCCGATATAGCTTAGTTAGGGGAAGCTATAACTAATGCCATTCAGTCTTCGCTTCATCATCCCCAAAGGACACCTCTTGAGACGATATTGTCTGCTTTGGGCCCCGACCACGCCCTCACGGTTTTGTTTCTGGGAACTCACACGATAACTTCCCAGTGGGTCACCCATCATGGGATTGTTCTCGCGTGAACTCGCTTAACTTCGGAGTTCTGATGGAATCCGAAGCCAGTGAGCTCCCAAAAGGCCTCGCGCTAGGTAGAGATGAGAATATACATATAAGGCTTATATGATCTACTCCCATGGGCGATGTGGGATGTTACACATAACCCTAACCGATAAATTCAAGGACCATATAAATAATTAACCTACTAATTAAATCAAGAATAAGTAAATAAAGAGATTAAGAGCATACCAAACGTGACATTCATTTAAAAAGTGCAACGGAAAGTTAGGAATCGTAGAGATAGGGATTTAATTGTGTATTTAAAGAACTTATTAATCTTTGCTTGAGTAAGAAGCACAGAGGCTAAATTACATAGGGTAAATGGTCTTTTTCTTTAAAGGATAGAATAAAGGGGGACTAGAGATAGAACTAATTTATAATTTTTAGCATAAAACTATTATTTACTACCTCTCCTCTACTAAATATACATTAAATAATAATATGTATTGAAATTGAGTAGGCTATAAGCATGAGTTTACAAAAGAATAGATCTATTCACAAACCCATTTTTACTTCCAACACAGCCTTATTAATATTTTGTCAGTGATCATTTTCAATTCATTCGATCTGAACAATCGACAATTAAGAGAAGTGTGTAAGAACTAAAAATGAGTGCATGGATAACACTACCCTTACAAAAATCCTCCCTGGGCTACAACCCACCTTAGCTTTGTGGGTGGCTACACCATTGAATATGGATGAAATGATATAGTTGATACTGCTTGAAACTCATTACTCCTTTCATGTACCATCATATAAAAATATTAGCTATCTACACACGCATTTTTACTTTGCACATACACCTCTTAATTTCGGCCTTCAGATCAAATGAAATAAAGAAGATCAATGGCTAAATATTAACAAGAGTGTGTGAAAGGTAAAAATGAGTGTGGAAGGTAAAAATAGGTGTGTAAATAACACTATTCTAAAGAAAAAAAAAGGTTGTTTCAGTTTTTTGCTTCTTGCTGTAGTTTTTCTTTTTTGTACAAAGGATATTATCTATATACTAAGGGAGAGGGCGTGGGCTTAACCTCTCAATGGGTTAACAATAATGTGGTTCAAATTCGCTTTTGGCGAGAATCGAATCTAACCTCTACTTAAATGAAGAACAATACTATTAAACCACAGTACTAAGTGGGAATTGGTAACGTCATTTAAATTTGTAATTACAGTCCCCAGTAATGCATCCAACCAAGTTAAAAACTCAATTATTGGAACGCAAGGAATTGGGAATTACCTAAATAACCAAGTTAAAAACTCAATTATTGGAACGCAAGGAATTGGGAATTACCTAAATAAGAAAGTGTACAAGATAAGATATATCTCTCTCCCCAATCTATAATAGGATAAATTCTTGGATCCGGAATGTAGACCCAACAATATCATGTGGTTTGGAAACCAATAATTATATGCCAGTTGTGTCACCCTTCTTTCTTCTCTCACGAGTCACATCTCTCGTTCATGGTTTCTTCTTGTTCATAAATAGTTTTTAGTTCTCTCCTAAAAAGTTTCCAAACGACCATACCCAATTCAGATGATATGTTTCGGCTTCTTTCATCCTTGATAAGCGCACAATAATTGGCAAAAAGAAGAAAATTTTAGTTTAGGGAGTTTTTTCTATTAGATATGGAAACTAAAGAGATGGTTTGACAAGGAAACAGATTAGTATATTCCTGGTCCTGTTATTTGTTTTCACAGTTTAGTGCCGCTATATTGCCAATTTGTTGCCTTTACATTCCCATATGTTTCCTTTATATTTCAAGTAGATTGACACTGTATTTCCACTATATTTCGAGTAAATTTTCAATTGATATTGTATAAAATCAAAGTTAAAATCTTTTAAAAAAAAAAAAAAAACCACTGAGAGAGAAGGGTTCAGGAACTCCCACCCCTATAATGAAAAATATTTCCTTTATTATTGCTTGTTCATTATGTGGCTTAGCTTGAACCACACGTGATGTTAGTGTAAAGTATTTTCTTTTTGGAGAGTGGTTGCCTCATTGCTTTCATTAGTTAAATCCATCAGAAAATGGTAGCTACGTAACGAGGTTTGCATCATGGCTTTGATCATGAGCATAAGACTATAAAATTATATAGAAGAAGATGATTCATAAGAAAAAGTAGTTAATTCAACAGCTAGAATCATATTGCTCACGAGAACATTGCCTCTTGAAAGAATCATATACTATATTTCCCTCCTTGAAATTTTCAGGTTTGACGAGAATTTTCCCTATTTATGCCTTTGATATCCGGTGATCACTTTTATTGATTGAAACTGGTACGTAGCTCCTTGATGAGAATTCATCGCCATGTAACCGAGATCGAGTTCATCATCAAAACATTTCAGTGGAAGTCACTTCCAAAGAATCTCCAAATATTCACAAACACAGTAATTACATTCATAGTATATCAAGTTTAAGCTGGCACACATAAATTATGTCATTCGTAGCGTTTGAAGCTTTAGCAATGGCTGGCGTAGATTATCGTTCAATTGTTGTAACTGTTGAAGGATGGGAGTGTTTGGGTAATATTTGAACATTGGACTTAGATGAAGGAAAGCCCAAGAGCCTAACTAAAATGGGATTTGCCCGAAGCCAATCGCCAAGCCTAGAAGCCTTCTCAACCAAATATAAGCCACTTGCTTTCCATTGAAGTGACAACTGATGGAGACTAACCTACTACCAGCAAAAGAACACTTTTCAATGGCATTCTAAGTAAAAAGCTGATGACTCACTACCCTTCAGATGCTTTCGGGCAAGAGCAAAGTTACAACAGTCGGGCTAATTAGTCTATAAAAGGAAGAAGAGGCCCCAGAGACAAGGACATTCAACCAATCAAACAAATAAACATACAAACTCTGCTCTCAAACCAGATTTGCATCCAAAAACTGTAATCAGCCCAGATCTTAGATCTTTTTAGCAACAAGTTATCTCTTGTTTTGATCTCCAAAGAAAGCCTATCTTTCTCTAGTTTAAAAGCTCTGCTACCTCCCTCAGTGGCGTAGTATCGATTCTTTCATGTAAACATGTTTACCATCCATCCCTTTCCAGCATACAAACCTCTATAAACTCAAAGAAAAGTGGCTGCAAGAGGTTCAACCTTGATAGACAAGGTGAAATCTTGCCCAACTTCCTTGTGTTTGTACTTACATTTGTAAATTTATTACTTAATGCATTGTCCAGTATGTGTTCAAGTTATTTCCATCATTTCCTACTTAGAGAATGCCATTTGTAATTGGATCTGGTTAGTTTAATGGATATGTCATTGTTAAAACCAACTAAGAACCAAGTGAATGGCTTAAAGAGCTTTGAACTCCCTTCATACGAACATACAAAACTATGAACTAAAAGTCCTTGGTCACAAGGCAAGAAAAAGAACTTAATGTGGACTTAATCCATCCACAACAATCTTTTGATAACAAGAAGTCCGAATAACTTGGGGCGCAAGTAATCGACTAAAACACACTTGTTCTACATCTGCTATAATAAGATAGCAATGGCACGCCTAGCACTTAGTTAGTTTTGATTGCAAACCTCAAGGCCTACACCTAAGGCCCTATAAAGGCACCTTTCAGAACTAACTCTGTCCTCTTCTTGTAGCACATCAACAAGAAAGAGCCTAACTATACATCCAAAGTGTTAATCCCTTGGGGAGCTGTGCTGAGGTGCCGAGGACCCCTCCTTACGAAAATCTTCGCAACCAACATAATTTTGGCATGCCAGGTGGGATTTTCAAAGTCTTGTAAACCAAGAAGAAAAAGGAAGGAGAAAACCTTCAGGTGGAACACCGAATACGGGCCACCCCAATGTTTACCAAAACCAAGCATGACAAATCACCTAGAGGATTTTCTTTCCCTCCAAGGACCAGCTATTCTAGAAAGCCCGAGCTCATCCGAGAAGTCAGGAGGGAAGGTGACCAATGAAGACTTGCACGCCACTATGATGCAAGTACTGAAAACTATGGAAAGTATCATTCTGGAAACCAGAGGAGAAGTAAACAGACTCCGTTATTTAACGGGGAGTTTGCAAAGAAGATTAGATCTAGAGTTCTCTACTCCAAAGAATTCTTATGCTAGGGAAGTGATGAGAGAGGTTAGTCCAAAGAAAGAACCAGTTATTCCCCTATTTCATGTGCTTGAGGAAATGAGGGATAAAAGAAAAAACAAGGAATGATCTTGAGCCAGTCAGCCAGTGTTGGAGGAGATCCTAGAAGCGGAGTTGCCCGACCTCCTATTATTTTCACTATATAGTAAGGGGTAGAGTGAGAAAGAAAGAACGAAGTATGAGATGCCCCAATTAATCGGATAATCCATTGGAAAAGGTGAGCCTACCAAGGCAGACAAACCTTATCTTTATAGGCCCCCACCATTGGCAAGTAAGGGAGGGGATGCCAAGTGGAGAAAGGCCGAGCCAAGGAAAAAGACTTTCTCGGGTAATGATTGCAGCACGAAGTGGGAAGCCCCACATACCCTATACAACAATACGGTTAACCAGCAACTCAGAGATGAGCTAACCAAGTTAAGGAGAATGGTGGCTCAAAATGTTCAACCCTAAGCTCGCCCGCTGTTTAGGATCACCTACCAGAAGCCATACCCGGAGTATATTGATAAGCATAATCCTTTTCCACTCAACTTCAAGATGCCCGCGTTTCCCACTTTTAGTAGGGAAGATAGTAGTGTATCCTTTAGAGATCACATCTTCAAGTTCTCCAACCATTATGTGGCATTTGAGGACAATCCTAATTATAAGTTAAGATTGTTTGGGAACTCATTGGTTGGCCTAGCATCTCAATGGTATTCTCTGTTGCCTCCCAATTCTATTGCTAACTGGAGACAAATAGAGATGGCTTTCCATGAGCAGTTTTATAGGATAGAGCCCGAGATGTCTATAAATGAGCTGGTGGAGGTGAAGTAATACGAACATGAGTCTACAAAAAACTTCATGATGAGGTTCATGAGGACAAGAATGAAATGCCAATTCCTTATCAATCATGCCCAACTCTTATCCATTGCTCAAAAAGCCTTGAGGCTGCCATTGAGGAAGAAATTTTATGATGTACAGTTCAATGAGTTACAAGAGTTGGTGATTGCTGCCACAAAGTATGAGAAGCTATTGCTTGAGGAATAGCAAGTGAAGCACTCATCTAAGGCTCCTCATTTTTACAAAAGTAAAGATGCATTTCATCAATTGGAGTTTGAATAAGTTAAGCCAGAGCAAAATGATGGCCATGGAATACATGGGATAGACATGTGTGCGGTAGAAATGACTACCCCCTTCAAGCCTTTAATAGTGAAGGGGTTAGTTCAACCAGTCAAGGATAAAAAAGTGGTGATGAATGACGGTGGATTTGTCCCTACGAAACCTCCTAAATACCAGAGTTATTCCTTTGATTTTACTAAGGCCTCGGAGATCTATGAAGAGTTGGTGAGGGCAAGAGTGATTGTGCCCGACAGCACTAAAAAACTGCCTAAGCCCAAAGAATTGAGAGGAAATAAGTATTGCAAGCTGCACTACACTTTTAAGCACTTTATAGTCAACTGTGTCCAGTGTAAGGATTGGATACAAGACCTCATAGTTAAGGGAAAGTTGCTATTGGAGAAACCCCAGGCCAATTTGATGATTGACACAAATCTCTTCCCAGAAGCCTCAATTAACATGATCAACTTGACTTGGGCTGAGAAAGGGAAAGGAAAAGCCACGTGGGAAGTAAAGGCTGAAATATGACCAAATGATAGGCCTATTGAATGAGCTATCAAGTTGCTCAAAAAACCCAAAACAGCCATAATTAAAGGGTTGGTGTTGTGTAGCAAGTGCCAGTGTGAATGTGAGTTGGAAGTCCCAGCATCAGGAGCTATCATTGCTCAAGAGCTGATCAAGAGAAAAGAGAAAGAAGAAAAAGAAATCCGCAAAAGCATCATGTGGGCAGCTGAGAAAGAAACTTCCAGTAATGTTTTCCAACAGTTAGGGGGAGATTCTTAACCAAAAGGTTTGTCAGAGGTATTCAGAAATTATGAAGCCTCTGAAGAAAGGGAAGACAGAGAAGCCAAAATACCAAGATGGGTGGATGTGAGGCCACCTAACCAAGCTATGTCAGGGGAGATGTCAGAATAAAGGAAAGGATAGCGAATCCAGTCATGAAGAAAAATCATGCCCGACTTGGGCAGAAATGGTATGTGGTTGGAAATGATGGAAGACCTGTTAAAGAAATGGGAGCCTTCGTGATCAGGAGAGTTCAGAGGCAGCACAAAGCCCACATGAACTCATTAAAAGTCCCTACTACCTTAAAAACTTTTTAAAATGTGAAGTTTGAGAAAGTACCTCATGGGGGAAGAAATCAACTTCATTGGAGAACCAAAAAGGAGGTAGAAAAGGCTAATAGCAAAACAGAAGGGGAAGGAGATCATGTGTCATAAAACCCTCATCCTAGGAAGCACAGAATCTTGAGGAAAGCTCAGGAAGACATAGTAATGATGCCAACACCAAGATGGAGAGCCAATATGTTTTGGAACTATCTCACCTAAAAAGGGGTTGCTCGCACCATTGTTGGTTGATAGTCTTTGTGAAGTCCCAGAACAAATGCCAAACTTTAGCATAACTTAAGAAGAAGTGATGCTCGAACTAATGCTACCCAAAGAAGCATAGGCCTAGTTAGATGAATTCATGGGCCACATTGGGAGCAAGAATGAGGACTTACCTGGACCTAGTAACTTCCACGTAAACATGACACATGTTTTATCTACCATATTTTGTCCCAACCATGATCAACCTGCCACAATGGAGGGTGATTACTTGGCAACAAAACCTATAATGGCATATGTTAGTGTTGAAGAAGCGGGAGGAGTCGGGCAAAACAGGTTTGCCTAAACTCATAAAGAAAGAGCCCGAGAGGGTGTACACAAATATAATGGTCTTCAGCCGCCCGAACTTGACCTTAACTATCCATCTCAAGCCTATTTATGTAACTGCTCATTTGGAAGGAGTACCCTTCAAGAGGGTTTTGATTTATAGAGGGGCTGCGGTCAATGTGTTGCCATATAAGCAAATGAAAAGGATGTGTAGAAATGAGGAGGATATCATCCCCACGGATTTAACAGTTTCCAGTTTCTCTAGAGTCATCACTAGAACTCATAGGATACTGCCATTAGAGGTGGACTTGGGTTCCAAGAAAATCATGCTAGCCTTTTTCGTGGAGGACAACACTTCCACTTATGGAGCTTTACTAGGCCGAGATAAGATTCATCAGAGTCTCTCTATGCCTTACACCCTACATCAACAAGTAGCAATTTACCACGAGGAAGAAGCCATGAGACCAGGATTTTGGGAAATGATGGAGGCCGAATCACGGCCATTCCTCCCCACTGCCAATGTAGTAGAAGCCAGCGTTTACAATCCCAATGTTGAGATTCTCCCATGCTTAGGAGCTGATGAGAACGGCCGCCCGACTAAGGTGACGGTCCAAAAACTTTTGGAGCAAGGATTGTTCCTCACAAAGGAAGAATAGGATAGGCCCCATAGTGTCCTAACTCCTCAACACCAGTAATGTCAAAAAAAAAAATGATAGGACCAAGTAGTTGCAGTCAGGTCCTTAATCAAAAGATTGTTGGTGCATGGAAGAGAAAAGAAGCCAGAAAGAGAGAAATGTTGCCTGAGCATACAACAAGAAGGTAAATTTAGAGACCTTCAAGGAATGAGAGTTAGTATAGAAAGCAATTATGCCTTCGGGGAATGAAGGTCTACTTGGGAAGAACCTTTTGTCATTCACCAAGCACTGGATAAATGAGGATATTACTTGACATCCAGTTAATACTAAGTGTTTAAAGAAATATCATCCAACTCTATAGAAATTGTTATATTAAAAAGAGTTAGTGATTTCAAAGATAAGTAAAGTTAGATGGTGTAAAAAAGAACTTCAATATAATGAAAGAAGTGAAACAAGTAAAGGCAAAGAATAATTTTATTTCATAAAAAGAAAATTACAATGGCCTTAGCCTGTCAAATTTACATCTTCACCCAAAGTGGAGTAGTAAGTCTGCATAGTGGTAAATTTTTTTATAGGTTTGGCCAAAACAGTGCTGCTATTAACAAGTTAAGACTCAGCATGTTCCAATTCCAAATTTGCCTTTTTCACTTCTTCGATTTGTTATTGGAGTGTGCCAAGGAAAGTCACATGTTCAGCCTTTAGCATAACGAGTTGCTCTTCTAACTTTTGAATTTCAAAAGTCACTACCTTAATCCTCTCCTCTGTCACCGAACCTTCATCCACCAGTTGTTGAATATGAGTGGAAGTATTGGATTGTTTCTCCTTAAAGCACCTCAATCGGTTGGCTTACCTCTCAGCTCTATGATATTGATCCCTCAAAGGCCTCAAGTTCTCAGAATAAGAAAGAAAGGATTCATATTGAGCTTTGGATAGTTGATCAACCTTGAACATATTTGTTATGGCATTCTCTACGTCAAGAATAACCTTGAGGCTGAAGGATGCAAAGAAGCCCCTCTTCACCCACACTAAAGGCTTTCTATTTCTTCATACCCACGTCTACTGTAGCCACTGAAGTAGAAAACTTAGAGGCTTTAGAGAGCTGTGCCCTTGTTCTTTTCTTTGATGGAACCGGCCGTTCTTCAGGCTCAAACTCTGAAGTCTCTACTACCATTGCCCGAGTCCGACGTGTAGCTTGAGTCTCAACTATAAGCTCTTCCTCACCCTCAGAGTCTCCAAGAAACTTGGAGACATCTCTGCTTTCTCCAACACCTTGCTTTTTTACTTTAGCTGCGGCTTCTTGGAGGATGAAGGCATCTAGAACATCTTCATCTTGCCCGACGACCACTTCTGCAGCGTTATCTTGGGCAACAAGTACAAGGAAACCAAGGAAAGGATTAGAGATGACAGATTCATGAAAATTACAAGTTAAAGGAGTAAGAAATACATATCAGAATTAGCTGATTCTTCTGATGAAGCATTTCCTTCCAATCTTCAAGCTCGGATAGCTTTAGATGGGACTTGATGGATAGTTGCTTGAAGAGGCGGTCATGAGCTTCATGCAGGTCTTCTCCATACTTCTTAGTCCATTTTGCTTCCTACCAAGATGAGAAGCTTGAAGTGCATTTGAAGTTCAAAGCCATGGGCTTTCAGGCGACCTTGCTCATGACCTCAAGACTGCGTCGAGCAGCTCAAAAAGTGACTTCGGGTGGAAAGTGAAGATGATATGAGGTGCCACATTGGACAGAGTCAAAGAAGGGGATTGAAATGGCTTGCTTGAACCCCAACTGTCTAGCACAGAAGTTGGGGTGGTAAACCTCCAGCCCAAGCTCATAGCGGTCAGTCCTTACTCCCCAAGCTAGGTCCCTCGGTTGAATACAAATGATAAATCTCTCCCTACATAAGGGGCTGGCATCCTCCCCGAAAGCATCTTGAAAAGCTTGATAAAAAAACCAAGGGTATCTCCTAAAGACAGATGCCCCCCATTCTAGATCTGCCTGAGTCTTGCAGACTCTGAAAAAATAGAGACAAGCAAATGTGGAGTGATTGGTGAAAGATGTTTCAGCAAGGATTCCGGCAGGGGCTACTCCTTCTGGGAATTCTAGGTTAGGAGCCCGAAGCTCGAGGAAATACCATTGAAGCCAAAGCTCGATCATCCAAGTTGGACCATTAAGGTTGGTTTCGAATGGTTCAGCCTTTATAATCTCATACAGTAGATGATAGAGATGAGCAAGGAAGAAGGGGCTCATGGCTACATCATAAAAGTTTTGAAAAGCTTCTACTAGAGGAATCCATTCTACTTTCATTCCTTTAGATTTATTGGGGAAGACATGTTTGTTAAGCCAGTAGAGGAGAATATACATGTGCTTCTGATCTCTGTTGGCATTGGAGAAAGAGGGGCCAAATTCTTTCTTGACGAACGGGATAAAACCCGTGAAGGAAGTTCCATAACCCTTGAAAGTCGCAGAGTTATATTCCAATTGAATCATGGGACCGGAGCTGCCTGAGCTCTTAACAGTCGGGCAAGAAGGAAGAGCTCAGTCATGGGTAACATCCACAATTCTGACCGAAGGCCTTAGCCTGAAGACTTGCTCCATGTCAAAGATGCTATGAGACATGGGGCTCATCCTGAAGTCGAAGGTATTGGTGCCTGAGTTCCAAAAGAGAAGAGCAATAGTGAGCAGCTCGGGCTTAGCAATCGTAGTCGACTTGGACAACATTATCAGCTCATAAATTCCTTTGTTCATCCACTTCTGCTTGAAGATGGGCTCGAGCTCTTTGACCCATTGTGTCCATGCCTCATCCTTTATAAGTGGGAAATCAGGACGGTGGTTTGACCATTTAGAGGACGAAATGCCCAACTTAGCCTGAAATGGGTTTAGGGTAAACCATTTCTCCTTGGGCATGTTTTTTTCCACTACAATAGGGACTAGAAAAGTCCATGCAGGTCCCAATGAGTGCACGTTTCCCTCCTAAAAAAAAAGTTCAGTATGCAGGCTTACCCGAGGATAAGGAAGGCCATTGAGCAAGCGGCACATGGTGGAAATCCCCTCATCAGTCTCGTAGAGAGATGGAGTTCGAGCAACTTTGGGTGCCATTGAATGATTTTAAGGAGAAGATGGGAAGAAAATCGGAATTGTGAGGTAAGAACTAAAGAACAAGAGAAGTTTCTGAAGGCTCGGAGAATTCTGGGAAGTTCTAGGAATTTGAAGATTAGAGATGGCTAAGGTACTTTGTCAAGGAGTTTATGTGAGATTTATATAGTAAGTGGATGGTTAACGATAGAGTTCGTGGGTTAGTGCAAAGGTTTTGTTAACAACAACTGCTTTAAATGGTGTAAGTCCCAAGTAAGTGCATGTGACGTCTGTTTAATCATTATTAGCATCCTGGGTTGCAAACTTAAAAATGATTAAAGGGGGCATTGTTTGGGTTAATATTTGAACATTGGATTTAGATGAAGGAAAGCCCAAGAGTGCCTAACTAAAAGGGGACTTGCCTGAAGCCCAGCGCCAAGCCCAGAAGCCTTCTCAGCCAAATATAAGCCACTTGCTTTCCATTGAAGTAACAATTGATGGAAACTAACCTATTACCAGCCAAAGAAAACTTTTCAGTGGCATTCTAAGTAAAAAGCTGATGACTCACTACCCTTTAGATGCTTTTAGGCAAGAGCAAAGCTACAAAAGTCAGGCTAATTGGTCTATAAAATGAAGAAGAGACCCCAGAGACAAGGACACTCAACCAATCAAACAAACAAATATACAAACTCTGCTCTCAAGCCAGATTTGCATCCAAAAGTTATAATCAGCCAAGATCTCAGATCTTTTTAGCAACAAGCTATCTTTTGTTTAGATCTCCTTAGAAAGCCTATCTTTCTCTAGTTTAAAAGCTCTGCTACCTCCCTCAGTGGCGTAGTATCGATTCCCTCGTGTAAACCTGTTTACCATCCATCCCTTTCCAGCATACAAACCTCTGTAAACTCATAGAGAAGTGACTGCAAGAGGTTCAACCTTGACAGACAAGATGAAATCTGGCCCGACTTCCTTGTGTTTGTACTTACATTTGTAGATATATTACTTAATGCATTCTTTAGTATGTGTTCAAGTTATTTCCATCAGTTTTCCTACTTCGAGAACGCAATTTGTATTTGGATCTGGTTAGTTTAATGGATATGTCATTGTTAAAACGAACCAAGAACCAAGTGAATGGCTTAAAAAGCTTTGAACTCCCTTCATACGAACATACAAGACTATGAACTAAAAGTCCTTGGTCACAAGGCAAGAAAAAGAACTTAATGTGGACATAACCCATCCACGACAATCCTTTGATAACAAGAAGTCCGAATAACTTGGGGCGCAAGTAATCAACTAAAACACAATTGTTCTACATTTGTTATACTGAGATAGTGGTGGCACGCATAGCACTTAATTATTTTTTATTGCAAGCCTCAAGGCCTACACCTAAGGCCCCACAAAAGCACCTTTCAGAAATAACTCTGTCCTCTTCTTGTAGCACATCGACAAGCAAGAGCTCGACTATACATCCAAAGTGTCAATCCCTTGGAGAGCTGTGCTGAGGTGCCGAGAACCCTTCCTTACAGAAATCTTTGCAACCAAGGGAGAACGGCGACTTGGAGCTGTCAACTCCACCCCATTTACTAACAGAAGATGAAGACGGCAGAGAAGAGGAAGAAGTTGAGAAGAAAGAAGAAGATAATCATGAGAAAAGCAAACCGACCTGCAAAATTTAACGAATTTGTAATTGATACTATATGTTTATAGTTAGGCCAGGTTTAGGTGTGTGATTTTTACCTTAAAAGTTTTCGATATTATTAGAAGTGAAAGCCCTCAATATAAGTCATATTTAATTTCGTCAATTTTCTGATGCTATATTCTTGTATTCTTCAACATAAGTTGCCATCTTACCAATCATGATTTTTTTTCGCAGTTTATATATGAGTGACATGCACTTTGGCAGCGTAAACAGAATCATAGCAAATGTGGTCGGTTTGAAATTAAGACTACGATAACCTAGGTTAATCGAGTGGGTCAACAAAAGAGAAGGAAACCGAAACTTTTTAGACATAAAATGTCGATTGAACCTTCGGAAATGGCAGGCGTGGATCACGCATAACTATGGATCATGAAACCGACGCCAAATATTCGAGCCGATCGAGCAAAGTTCTGGCATTGACACTGATGAAAAAAAAAACATGGAAGATGTCATACTAGTTGTCAATCGTATAACAGATGAATGCAAAATATGCGGATGATGGGAAAAGGCTGTTGCTTCTGTGAGGACGTGATTATAATGTTTCACCCAAAATCAAGAAGGAAATGTCTTCAGATTAGGTATCATAAAAGCTGAGGATAATTTTAAACAATCTCACCCAACTAAATGTTGTTGTAACGTGCCAACAACGAGGAACTTCATCTATTTTTTCTTCCAGATGACCCTTCGACAAAGGTCAAGTTCAATTCACACACAACATTTGAGACTAGAAAAATAGACGAAATTTTGTTGCAAGTGACACCTTGCAATAAAATTCTAAATGTGGTTTTACATTGACACAATTTTTTTGCAAGTGAAAAAATTATAACAAGGCATGTAGTTCTGGTGTCATTGATCTAACTTTCCCATAAATTATAATTTATTTTTCCTTCTGGAATCCCATAACTTATAAAAGAGAATATGGAGTAAAATGGTCCAATAAATTGAGTCAAGATTGCTGGTTTCAAGCATTGGTCCTTTTTTATTTATTTTTATTTTTTGCAAAATTCAAGCATTGGTGGAGCCACGTGAAGGCCATGGTCGAGGCAGGCCTATCCTGGAATTATTCCTCAGAAAAAAAAACAATATATAGAAATTCTCTACTCCTTTTTATCATAAACAACTTGTGTATTGGTACATTTGGGCAAGATTATAATTGCATATTAACCAAACTTTATATTTCTTCGATTAAATTGTAGTAATGAGATAGAGCGAGAGTGGTTGAGGTCACAGATTTAACAATTTAAACTCTCTGTACATGAAACCTGTGAACCGCTTTGCACAAAGGGGTTGGTACCACATATCAACATCATTCAACCAGACTTCCGAGAGTAAAGACGTCTGTACCCGTATAAAATCTCAAACGCTAGTCAAATGAATGAGAAGAAAGAGATGATGGTAGAAGAACCACATGTGAAGGAAAAATTGGAACCATGAGCAACACTTCCTTTCATGCAACCTCAAACTTCTCATGGTTGCACAAGACCTTCGTTGTTGAAGTTGAGCATCTGCATTATTGCAAGACGTTTTGCAAAGTCGTCTGATTAGACATCAATTTCAAATTAAACATGTATTTACAGATCTTAAGCTGAGTTTGATCTCTTAAATACAGATATGCTTCATTGAGGGTTTAACCGAGCTAAACTACCAAATTACATGCTGACAGAGTAAGAGGAAATGAGTATATAATTTCTGATTACCTCAACGTCCACCGGATAATTCAATAGCATCCTGATTATAAACAGAATCTTCTCCCCAGTCAAATCTCCTTTGTAGTCTTTCATACTCTTGCCTGCGAGTAACTTCTACATTCTGCCATTCTTCCCAGCGCTCAGCCAGACCCTCCCCTTCGAGCATCCGTACCACCTCCGACATTAATGGGCGGTCTTCAGGGGATCCTTGAGTACAAAGAAGTGCAACTTTGATCATCATTTCTACCTCTTGGATGTTGAAACTATCATTCAAATTGCTGTCTACAATAGCATCCAGTCTCTTTTCCCTTTCCAGCTTTTTGACCTTCAGGAGCAGATAAGCAGAGAAGGTTAGCACAGTGAGTCCAAACTCAGGCAAAAATCTGCACTCAGTGAAAGAAAAAAAAGCCACATTTTCTTCCTTAAGCGTGATATCATTTCATGTTGAGCATAAGTTATGAACAAAATTCCATACCCTAGCTTCATAGAATTGGAAACAGTCTTTGACCCTACAACTTCATATCATCTGTGAGCATGCTAAGCTCCCAATGCCAATGAAACAATTATTACGAGTAAAAATTTAAAAACATGCCACTTCCTTGAGTTATCTTAACATGCGCAAAAATAAATTTATCTTCCATGGTCAAGGAACAAAACAAGTTTATATAAATACAGGAGTTCGGGAGAGGGGGAGTGGGGAAGAGAAAGAACGACCCAAATACAGAAAGAGTTTATCTTACATGGTCAAGCAACAAAACATCATCTTCTTCTTCCAAGCGTGAAAAATCAATTGCCCGTTGTCCTGTTACAAGTTCCAAAAGCATAATCCCATAGCCAAACACATCTGTCCTTTCTGATGACTTCCCAGTGGACAAATATTCAGGAGCTATGTGACCCATTGTGCCACGAACTTGAGTTGTCACATTAGTCTTTCTAACATCCACCAACTTTGCCAAGCCAAAGTCACCAACAACTGCTTCAAAATCTTCATCAAGTAATACATTAGCAGCCTTAACATCTCGATGAATAATCTTAGGGTTACAATGTTCATGTAGGTACTCTAGCCCACGGGCTGTGCCTAATGCCACCTGCTTTCTTGTAGGCCAATCTAAAACAGGCTCACCAGGTTTAATCTCTCGTAACCGATAGGCAACACTTAAATTCTGCATAAAGGGATACACTAGAAGGCGTTCTGTTGGAGTCGTGCAAAATCCAATCAGTTTTAATAGATTCCTGTGAACAGCTACACTTATCATTTCAACTTCACGCTGGAAGGCTGCATCCCCCCCAGGACTTTCACAATCAGTGAGACGCTTAACAGCAACTTTTGTGTTATCAGATAGCACTCCTTTATAGACTTTTCCAAAACCTCCCTGTCCTAGAACATTTTTCTCACTGAAGTTGTCTGTTGCTAGCTGCAATTCCCTCCACAAAAATCTTTTTAACTGGCCAAATGCAATCCTTCGGTCAACTTCACCTGGTGGTTTTCAATTAAAAAAAAACCCCAAATGAGCTCAATTATGCATGGCAGGGCTCACCCAGGCCCTATAGACCGAAATTGGTGACAATAAAAAGTGCATTGACAACAAAATCTAAAATACACAGCTTTAGATGACGTGTGCCATACCCTGTCATGAGTACCTTACGGATCCAATCAATTTGTTCACAGATACTTCAGGTTTTTTTTTTCTTGCATCATTGAGTGACTTGTGCAGTCAAATGGAGAAAACACAATCTGTCTTGTAATGATTAACGTTTCATGATTTGATTTATATCAAAATCAAGTTTTCATCACATTCCCATATTAATGATTTCCACTTAAAAATTTGTTTAACTTATTCAGGGGTCCCTTTTGCATCCATTATTTCGATAATTTACAGCGTGTACAACTTTCAGACTAGCAGTTGATCTAGCATTTTTTATCTGTTTCCTTAAATCATGTTACAATGATGATGATTCCCTAATGCTTGTGGGACACCCAGTGACACAAAGGGCCCAAACGTCACTGCCTATTAGAGCATTTCTAATGGTAACGGCAAGGGCCAGAGGTCAAATCTAGCCTCCCAACCAAAATGTCACTATTCATAAAGTCTAGCCCTCCAAATTTGTTTTAGAGAACTCAAAATTTTTAACATTGACTGGCCAATAAACAATATTTTCTTTTATGAAACTACAAGATGTTGGTCACCCCCACCGCTCTCAACCTTACATAAGTGCAATGACATGACATACCATGAATATGTAAATATTTATCCTAAAGAGGAACCCCTTATGTAACTTCAGTCAGCGATAGACCAATTCAATAATAATCCGAATTTGGTTGACAGAAAGGAAATCTCACTGAGCCATTATAAGATTATGGTTGAATCACTTTAGCATGATTGGTCAAAGCTAAAATCAAGGTCCCATTGATTGGTCAGATAATGGAGTTGTTAATCAGTTCTACAACTAGAAAGCAATGCGTACCTGCAACATCCACAAAAACTTCACGCTTGGAGCCTTTGTGTCTACGCTTGCAGGTGAAGTACAGTAAACCTCCAAGTAATAATAAAATGATAAGCCCCCCAACAACTCCAACTATGATTCCAAGCTTCGGCTTACTTTTAGCGCCTGTCAAGAGTGGGGAAACCCAATCGTGTAAGCTTATAAAAAGAGAGGGTAAATAGAACGGTTCAATTTTAGATGTTGTTTGACCCATTAACCTGAACCAGCAGTATCAGGTGCACAATGGTGAGGGAGATTCACACCACAGTCTAGGTGGTTTCCTGTAAAACTGAAACAAGCAACACGGGTCAACTCAAGATTCATGCTGAAAAACATATTCTGAATATGTGGATGCGTAGAGAGAGAGAGAGAGAGAGAGAGAGAGAGAGAGAGAGAGAGAGAGAGAGAGAGAGAGAGAGAGAGAGGGAATGGCATGCAGTCTTGTGTTCATACTTGTATTTTGGGACACTAAACAACTGCTCAGGTATTTTTCCAGTGAGAGCATTGGAGACAAGCTGACTGCAAACAAAGTTTTAAGTATGCCATCAAATACTGAAGAAATGAGCCCCAAGTATACAACTTTTACACGGATAATGTTCAGAATTTTAAAAGCTGGAGAGCCAAATTAATTCGTCTAGTATAAAGAATGGACAAATCTTGATTTCTCATATCACATGTGCATTGTACAAGAAAAGATAACGTACAGACTAATCAAGTTTGAAAGACTTGAAAGTGACTCTGGGATAGTACCACTCAGATTATTGTTATTCAAAGTCCTGTTTACATCGTCAAGAATGCACTGTCAGATAAAAGTAAGGATAATGCAGAGTCATTAGATATTAGTGAAAACATTAAACAATGTGGACAAAACAACTTACAAGAATTGAAGACTTTTCAGATTGCCAAGTGAGGCTGGTATTTCACCAGTTAAATTATTGTTTTCTAAATTCAAGGTGGACAAACTTGTCAGATTTCCAAACTCTTTTGGTATTTCGCCAGTTATGCCATTTCCTTGTAATGAACTGCAAGATGAATGCACCTTATACATATTAGAATCGTGGGCATATGAAATTCGCATTGCCTTTCTGTTTGTCCTGCCTGTTACATCTTATGGTAATCAATAGAAATCCAAAAACAAAATAAAAAACAATATCACTTGTTTTCTTCATAAGAATATTCGTGTACCACAATTCAGCAAAGCACGTTGTTAGGATGAGAGCCACCACTTCTTTTATATTCTAACAGTTCTTCCCACATGTAGGTCTCCCTCCACTATCATATCCCAACATGTGGGATTCAACTTACAAGGGAGGTTGCAATTGCAGGACTTCAAACTCATGATTTTCAATAATCTAACAATTTGCGAGGTACCTCATTTGCAAGCTTCAATTAATAAAGTTAAATGTCTTAGCAAGCGGTCAAACAGAAAATAACAAGTGTAGACACATGAAGCTAACCAAATTAGCTAGAAGTTGGAACAAGGTTTGTTTAATCCTGAATTAATCCGTAAAATGCTTAAGTGAGTTGAATTTGCAATCACAGAAAAGTTGACATTGTCATACTCTACAAACAAGTCTAACCGTACTATCTTAACAATTCCTTACTCGTAAAGCATGGGATTTGGAGTCTAAGCTAAAAACAAATAAATTGACTTCAATAACTCAACTACACAACCCAGGACGCTGTCAATGCATCGGAATGATGCATGACATTATTCTTCAGTTACCCTAAATTGCGTTTTCCACATTCTTAGAAGAAAATATTATAGTTGATCACAAAATATAATACATCAGATATCTTACAAGTCAATATCAAACAACAGATACTGAGAATCCAGTATCTGTGGTGACAATGCTAGTTTCAGAAATGACTCCAGACAATCGAGTGCATAGAAATTATGATAAACAGAACTAGTATTCTCCTTACAGTGTTTGAAGATTTTTCAGGGCTCCTAATTTAGGAGACAAGATGCCAGAAAATCCAATATTTGACAATATTCTGCAAAATGAAAAAGACCAACCTAAGCATAGACAGGTAAAAAGAAAAAAAAAACATTAATCTAGGCAATGAGGAATTTCGTATTGTGAAGTGATCTGTTGACAACAAAACATCACAATAACCAAAGGATGTCTTACACAGAAATGACATTATAGTTAGGGTCGCAATTCACATTGGACCAAGTGCATGGATTGACTTGGTTCGGGTTCCAGTCCTTGAGCTGATTGGGTGAACTATTCAAAGAAGTCCTTAATGAAAACAGTGCATCTCCTGAAACCGAAAATGCCAATATTCATCATCTAATCGGACAAATTCACCAACAAAAATCCACTACAACGTTACATAAATACTAGAAAAGGAATAGATACAACAAGGGAAAGTAAAAGACAGTAAACATATTCTACCATACAAAAACCTAAAGACAGTCCACTAACCCCCTGGTTCAACGTTCTTTCTACAATATCCTAGAAAGAGCGAGAGAAGAGAGAAAGAAAGAGGTGCAGAGAGGACACCAATGTCTGAATAGGACATATAGCATTAAACAAAACTAGACTTCTTAGCCTTTATCTTGTTTCTTATGATATGTAACTGAAAGAATGGGAAGATTGTTGTGATTAGCATATCCCAGACGCTGTCCGAATGAATTAAATGTAGCATAACCTCAGAACCGTACCTTGTGAATCAGGCAGTACAAAAGACTGTAAGCAAGCCAACACCAAAACTGCAAGGACCAACTCCATTTTCAACAACACCATTCTTGCTAGTGATGGATGCAATGAAATGCATGGTGGTGATCAAGGAGCGCGTGAATCAATTCCATATCTGCAAAAAGGGACAAAAATCCTTCAGTGAGCTATAAATAGTAGGAACTGCAACAATAACAAATTCGAGGCAAGCCTACGTTGCCATCCTACCAAAGTATAGTTCAGTCAGGAAAATGAAACTGCGATAATAAACAACTTAATGGAAAACAATATGTGCTTAAGTTTTTTGGGAGCCATGGTCTATATTTGAGTACAAAGCCTCAATTCAATTATTTCCTGCAGCAGTCTATTTCTGAAGGAGCAAATTTTAATTATTACAATGAATTTCGTACTTCCTTTGGAAGTTTAAACTTTAAAGTGCACAATGTAAGAGATTCAATCATTCATGTTGTTGGCTCGGCTGTTCCCTTCTCAACAATCATTCATATATTGCAACCAGTAGGAGAAACATTACTACTTCCTATCACGCAAGGTAGAAACTACTCGAAAATCGAAAGAAACACAGATTCAGCTCAATCCACAAAACAATTCAAACCAATACATCAAAAATGGGGGAAATTGCTGTTCAATCTTCATTCCGGGAAAAAGTTTATTCCTTTTCTCAGGTCCCAATTAAATGTTTAAAAGTTCAAACTTTCGTCACTTCCATTCCCCACGATCCCGTCAAATTTTCCCAGCAACCAAACAAAAATGAAAAACAAGCAAAACCCACGTCTGCAAATAATAAAAATAAGAAGAAATACAGCTGAAAGGAGAACAAGGGGAAGGATAGAAGTACCTTTGAGGAGGAATCAGGAAGGCATGGCAGGGTTTCTGGAAGATTGAGTGAAGCTAACCACTCACAAGCTTCTTAGCTGTTTCCCAGTTGACTGTGCTGCTGCTGGCGGCTGGAGGCTGTGCTGCTGCTGGTGTAACAATTTGGTTCAATGCTTCTGGTGAAGCAAGAGAGAGATCCGTACCAGTTACTTTATCACCTAATTATTGAGAGACAATTGGCTGTTTATAATTGTTGAATTTGTTGAACGGAGACCAGGCTGCAGACATGACAAGTCGTCATACGAGTCTTGGCTCTTTGGAAAACAAACACTAATCATTCTATATATGGAGTTCAAGAGGTGAAAAATTTTAACGTGTTATCGATTAACAATTAAATAGGAAATAAATAAAATAGTAAACAAAGTTCCCACAACATTCTTAAAAACTTAAATGCTGTTTTGAGAAAGTAAATGAAGGATTTTGGCCAAAAATACCCCTAGATATCAAACAAAGTCGTGAGTATCGTTCCTTGCACCATTCTCTTCGAGATGACCTATTACATGCATGATTCTAACACTGACGACCACACCTGCATTCTGGAAACTTTGCCACCACTTTTACTCCTTTCAAGTTGTTCCTTGCACCATTCTTAAAAACATACTGCGCCGCTAATTGAAATTTAATGGATCGAACACCAAGTATAGATGAATGCAAAGAAATATCGATGAGATGGATAATCAATTAAGTATTTTAATTGAGCTTGGTCAAGACTAATTAATTGGTTAATTAACCATATGAAAATGTTTCGTATTGGGCTTTATATTAGTTTCGATTTTCGTGGCCCAAATGTGTTTGGTCCATAAAGATCCCATAGATTTTAAGCTGTATGACAACTAAAACCAAATAGGGAATTAGTACAAAACTAGAGACCTGGTCGGCCAACATGCAAGGGGAAGTGATGGTAGACGTACTACAAGTTTGCTCCTTTTGGTGTAAATATATTGTTTGTAAAACAAAAAAAAAAAAAAAATAAGTGTATTAGGTCTTTCACAATGCTTATTCAAAGTTATCTAGAAAAAGTATGATGAAGTCTATAAAAAGAGAATTATTTCCTCTAAACAAATCATTTAATGTATTTTCTCTTCTCTTTGATGTGCCATTTTCCAGGCTCTACCTCATAGTTATTAATAGTCCAACGATATTAGAGCTCAATCCTATGTCATCCTGTGATTTCTTAAAGTGATGTCGAGCACTCCCTTGTGTGGTATCACATAAGGAAGAAGGCGGCTTCGGCACTATCACGTATCACGGCATCGTACGCATGTATTTTGTTTGTTTACGAACGTGATCTGCAACAAAGACAAACTGGGATTCTTGGAGCGTGATCATCACAACATGAATAAAAAAACAATTCAATTGGTTTGAGAGAAGATAATATATTTGAATTTAAAACCAATTAAACTTGCCACTCATTCCAAGCTCTAAATGGTGCAATAGATTCGCTTTTCCGCAAATCTTCACTATCCATAAATCACAACCAAGTCTCAGTCAACCACTAATCCAAATTATTAAATATTTGGAAAAAGGTTCTTGAAAGTTGATTTGTATGTTTGTTATTATTACTGCTTTTGATCAAGTTTATCAAGTAGCAGTATTTTTTCTGAGTTATTTTTATTTTTATTATTGGCTGTGGCATAAATTAATATTTGTAGTTATGAGCTTTATTTTAATTTGTGAAATGGCTAATAAGTTTGAGTCAATCAAAACTGAGAGATTCAATAATGTTAATCATCGTATATGAAAGAGAAAGATTACTTATCTTCTTACTCATGAGAAAACTTTGTATATAATTCAAGATGAGACGCTCGTTTACTCGAGCTTATATAGTATGGGAAAAAGGATAATGAGATGGCTCATGCCACAATTCTGAACCATATGAAAGATGATTTGATTTCTCTTTATGAGGAGTACATGACTGTAAAGAAGATCATGGATATTCTTGAAGACAAGTACAGTCCCAATTTCAAACTTATATTCAATTACATTTTGAGAAGTACAACGAGACATATGTCTGAGAATGATACCATGGTGGACCATATTACCAAGATCAAGATTATGGCAAGAGATCTTTCTAATGTTTATCATCCTGTTTCTAATGAAATACAAGTCTCTGTACTTTTAAATAGTTTACCAAAGTCGTGGGAAAGTAGTAACTGCTTTGACAAGATTACCATAGTTTACCATGACCACATTACCTGCGATGATGACTATAGAGGAAGTTAGAACGTATCCGAGGAATGAAAATGACAAAATTAATAGAGACGACAATCTTTCGCCCTATGACCATGACATAGAGAATGTGATCCTAATCGTCTTCATAATATTTTTGGATTTCTAATATTTTTAATTTTTATTATTATTTTTTATTACTAAAATTAAATATTCCTAACATATTTCCACGTGGCATTATCTGAGCACACCATGTGGATAATTGAGGCGACAGTTGCAGTGGAGGGAAATACAAATTTTGGGGGAACCTTTTCCCTCCAAATCCTTCGGTCTTTGTAGAAGGCAGCAAAAAGAGGATTTTAATCTCAAGTTTTCACCTAAATCCCCCTTAATTACTGTCAACAGAATTCATTAACTCCCATCTCCCATCTCTCCTTACATCTTTAATTCCCTCTCTTTAATTTCCAACTCTCCTTACATCTGTGATGGATCAGTAACTTCATTCAATCATGGAAATACCACCCAAGTCGTCTCCTCCAACCCTATTGAATACACCAACACCAAAAACTCCTCGCGGAATCCTCTTTTATACACCAATAGTCATAACTCCTCCTCCAATCATCATTAATACTCCACCTCCCAAAACCAATCCAGTCCTATTTTATTCTCCTACTCCCACATATGTTTGTCCTACACCCAAATCCAAATCTCAAAAACCAATTATTGTGAATACACCCCTGGCAAAGAACCAAAGTCTGGCAACAAGCAGCCACACTCAGGGCCTAGAGGTGGTAGACTTCATTATAACCTTCTGTTTTCAGGTATACATCACTTAAAGCACTCTCTTTTCTTTTACAAGAGAAAACAAGTTCAGTTGGTTGGGGAAATGGAACATATTCGTCGTGAGTTAAGAACTATTGAAAAGGCAAACCAATAATTAAAAACATAGGCAACAGAGATTATTGCCTCCCTCCACCATTTGAAATACTTGAACAAACTCAACCAATAGAGAAATCCAAAGCATGCACCCCCACTAAGGAGGAAGTGGAATTGAGGAAAGGGATGTGCTATCCACACGCCCCATATTACTTCCCACACACCCCTGGATAATTTATGTCCGTTGATCTTCTATATTCATTCCGATCTAACGGTCGAAAATTAAAAAGATGTGTGAAAAGTAAAATGGGGTGTGTGGATATCACACCCCTTGAGGAAAACTTGTTGTGCACGAAGGGGTTAATTCTTTTAAGTTTTATACCATGTGCTACCCAATGATCAACCCATTCATAATGTAACCATACCCAAGGTCCTTGGATTTGATAACAATTCACTAAATTAAGTTTCCGTGCGTGGGATTTGTACATGTTTTTTGGTTCTCAACTCATTCTAGAATGCCTGTAAGAATAGATATGGTGGTGGGATAAGTACATTTCTTGGAGCACAAATGTATGTACAATGTCCTTAACATTGGGTGTGGGGGTTAGATGACAACATGTTTTTTTGGCTCTCAAATGTTCAAACAATGTGTTTAGCATTGCCTATGGGAGTGGTGATATGTTTCTGTGTATTTTTCATATTTTGTATCAATGATCCCTTTAAATATCTATTTTGTGCTTTTGGAAAGACCTAACTGACAAGAATACAACGGAGCGGACATAAATATTCATAACTGCTCATAAACCCACACAAAACCAAAACCACCCCATTAAATGTGACTATACAAACTGAATAATTCCTAGCAACCACAACACACCCTTAATGTAGTTATAAAAAAGGTTACAAATTTGGATAGAATTTTGAACCAATTGGTTGTAAACTGTATACGAACTAAATATATGATAGGAGCATATTTATGCGTCTTAGTTAGTTTGTTTCTTGGCATTTATATTGTTAGTTCGTAGTTATTTTAGTATTTTAAGCTATTTTCGTGTGTTTGTAGGTCCAAAGGGTTAATGTGGCAAAGAAGTCCATTTTGGACCATTTTGGAGTATTTTTTAGGCATGGAATGGATAGCATATGCTTGGAGCAAAAGGAATGGACGAAATTTGAAGTCTGTGCATCATCCTCTCCCTATAAATAACCATTTTAGCACACTCATTTCACCCAACACATCCACTCATTACAACCACCCAACACATTCACCTACCACTACATCCACTCATTTCACCCAACACATCCATTCACCTACCACTACATCCACTCATTTCACCCAACACATCCACTCATTACAACCACCCAACACATCCACTCATTACAAGCACCCAACACATTCACCTACCACTACATCCACCCAACACATTCACCTACCACTACAAGTAGAAATTCAAGTGTGCTTTGAAACGTACTGCATACCTCTATAAAAATCAGCACTCGACGGGATTTCAGATATCGAATAGGCGAGCTCAGAAATCGAAGAGGCCAATTCAAAAATTGAAGAGGCGCTAGCTTTCTCAAAAGCTGGGCTTGCTCAGAAACCACGGGTCAATCTTATTTTCCAGATTTGTCCGCACTTGTCACATGCAACCTCTGCACTCGACGGAGCTTAGAACTCGAAGAGGCAAGCTCATAAATCGGATAGGCATCTGCTTTTCCAGACGTGTCAGCGCCTGTCACATACACACTCAGCTTTGCGGAAATCACGGGCAGTTTGTCGAAGCGCCGATTCCAGATATCGAAGAGGCATCAGCTTTATCCAGACGTGTCAGCATCTGTCACATACACACTCAGCCTTGCGGAAATTACGGGTAATCTGTCAAAGATTTCTGGTGAAGTAGAAAACACGTGAAGTTTACTGTTCAATCATCAAACGATTGCCGACAAGAGTGAAAGAATAGTACCGGTTATTATTTCCTATAAATGTCGACCTTCACCCTCCATAGCAAAGTAGACATACATAACCTTCCGTCATCTCCGAGAATGTCTTCCCAACGAAGCCTCTCGAGTCACTCAGTGTTCCTTATTCCTTGGGGTACCTTTGCAAACAACTCATCCAAAGCAAAAGTATTTCATATCATGAAGGTTAAAAGCAAGAATATCTCATATCATGCTATCTCCCTGTCCTTCTCTTTGTCGTTGTTTTCATCTGCGGGACAAGGAGAAAGAGAGCAATCAGCCAGCACTTGGTATCAATCTTCCGATCTGGAATCGACTGCCTGGAACCCCTTCCTGATTGCTTACCTAGCCCTGCTCTCGAGTACTCATCTTCAACATCTTATGCTTCCTCTTCGTCTACCACATCTGCCTGGGGAACAGATAAGGGAAGTGAAAATGATACCTCGAAGCATGTGGAGACAATGTGCTAATTCATCCTCAGCTAGGGACAAGGAGAAAGAAAGCAAGAGATAGGCACATGGAAAGATTGAAGAAAGAAACAGACCATCACCTCTACCTCGTGCCTGCCTGCCGTGCAGAAGAAACAAGCAGAGAATAATGCAGATTGCACAATCAAATCAACCCAGTAGAAGGAGTCTGATTTGAAACGAAAGAACTCTCGCTCAGAATTCCGAACCAGTTTGAGATCAAAGCTGTGGAAAGACAACAAGATCATCTATCTCCAAAACCAGATTTGCGTTCTTAAACTCTACTCTGTCTGGTTTTTACTTTGCCATACTTGTCATGTTTATTCGTTGTTTGTTTGATTGTTTGCTTGTGTTTGTGTGAGTTTATGCTTGAAACCTTGAGGACAATGTTCGATTTAAGTGTGGGGAGGGTAACCAAGTTGTTTTGCATGAAATTTGTGGGAGTTTATCACCCATTACTTCTAGTGTTGTTCCTTGCTATTTTTAAGTGTTTTATGCTGTTTTGGAGTGTTTTAGTGTGTTTTGACATAAAAATCCGAAAATCTCATAAAAATTTGAAAAATTGTTTTGAAAAACCCAAAAAGAGTTGTTTTTGTGTGTTTGTTTGTGTCTTAGGGTACCTTCCAACACAATGATGAGGATTTAGTTTTTAATTACATGACTGTTAAAGAGAGTTATCAACATGGATGAAAATTTGATTTACTCTTTGATGTATGCTTGGTTGTGGTTATAATTTATGAATTCACATGCAATCATAAAGGAAAAATCAGTTTTTGTAACATGCTTGAAAGAAGGAACTCAAATGAACGCTACAACCTTGTGAGACTTGAGCCTAAACGTTTATTTGGAGAGTTAATAATCTGTACATCATTGTTTTCTAACGTCGTTGCATGATCTCATTATTCTTTGCTTGGTTGCTACTTAGAAGGCGTTTCATCATTTAGTTCCAAATGCTAGAACTCATGCCTATTTCATTCAAAGCATGCTATTGATTTGCATAACACATATTCAAGATGAAGTTGTGTAGTGACCAGCAAAGCCAAATTGTTGTGCCCCTATTTCATTATGTGTTTAAGTTTAACCCCGTTGAGCCTTGTTAAGCCTATGTTCTTTGTTAACCCACACTATCCTTACCTAGCCTAGTGTTAGGACCATCCATACCCTTGTTCTTGAAGCATAGTAAAGCATGACTTAAAATGAACTCCTTTTTTATCAATGTATTGCAAAAAGCAAGTGTGGGGGAAGTGATTCTTGTGTGTGTGTGTGTGCCAAAGTCCTTAATAAGGCATGGGTAGAAAAGAAAAAAAAAAGAATTGAAAAAAAAAAGTATGAAAAAGAGCTCTAAAGTGTTTTTTGTTAAGGAAAGGGTTCAAAACATTGAATTCGGCCCTAAGTGTTGCATAAATCTTCCCTTTGTAATTAAAAGTTGATTCTGCATTCTAAAGTGATTTCCAAGTGTCTATTTCATTGCTTTACTTGCTATTGCTTTAAGAACGTTTGTTATCCCTATCCTTTCTTTGTTAGTCATTACCCCCAAGCCCTGTTACAACCCTTGACTTCAATCTTGAGTGTTGTGTGTTTCAATTTGTGGAGTTCAGAATTGGTATGAGCATATGGTGTCACTGCTTCTCGCATCTAAGTAGTAGCATTCCATTCATGAGATCATATCTAAACATGCTTAATAACTCCAGAAAATTGCTTTCTTTGTTATAACATATGTGAGTCCTAATCTTTCGTGTTTACATCAATTTTCTCACATATACTAGTAGAGGGTGTGTAGTCAGAAAATGTGTGTGAAAATAGAGAGTATCTTGTAAGGAATTGAGCAAATTCTCTAAGGCATGTTACTACATTCAAAACATCGTTTTAATTGGTTAATTGTGAACTAGTAAGTGGTGACTGTGATTAAGTATGTGCTTAAGTGTAAGGATGACCAAAGGAATGATGATTTTTAACACGTCATGTTTCATTAAAAATCCCTGAGGCAATTGTTGGAAGGTCTAGGTTTTGTTTTGCTCGAGGACTAGCAAAAGCTAAGTGTGGGGGAATTTGATAGGAGCATATTTATGCGACTTAGTTAGCTTGTTTCTTGGCATTTATGTTGTTAGTTCGTAGTTATTTTAGTATTTTAAGCTATTTTGGTGTGTTTGTAGGTCCAAAGGGTTAATGTGGCAAAAAAGTGCATTTTGGAGCATTTTTTGGCATGGAATGGATAGCATATGCTTGGAGCAAAATGAATGGACGAAATTTGAAGTTTGTGCATCATCCTTTCCCTATAAATAATCATTTTAGCACACTCATTTCACCCAACACATCCACTCATTACTGAAGGAAATTTTGTGAAAAACATGTTCATTTGAGCAACATCTATAGCATGCAATTAACAAATTAAAGGCGGAATCATGCTTGTATGCACTCAAAACAAAACATTACCCATGAAATTTAAAGCCTAGTAGTTAGGTGAACCAAGACTCAACTCAAAATAAAGTGAGTTGAGAAATTTATACCTTTGTTGATTCCTCTTTGCATAAGCAAAGGATAATCACCCAAGAGATAGGGCCTTCATTCCTTGCTTCTTAGCTCCATGGATTTGGATGGAAGAATTGGTTTCTCCAAGTTCTCAAAGTTGAGAACCTCTAAGTCTCCACACCAAGGAAAGATTGATGAAGAAATGAGTGACCTAGAGGAAGTAAGATTGCTAGCTATATTCCTCTAGGGTGGCCGGCCTCTTAGAGAGCAAAGAGAGCTTTTGTTCTCATCTTTTTCTCCCAAAAGAAACCCTAAATGAATTTTGGCTATAAAGTCATATTTATACCTACATTCATTGGAGTGGCAAACTTGTAATAAGTCCAAAACCCACTCCTTTATCAATATGGCCGGCCATAGGGTTTTATTGGGCTATTTGGGCCTTTGTGAATTATTAGTCATTAAGTTGTCAAACAACTTAAGTCAATGGGCTTGACGTTCGAAGCCCATTGGGCCTTGAGGCCCAAAACTAACCCGAGGTCTTTAACGAACTTTATTCGTTTGATTAATTAATCATATTAATTAATCCTTGCCATAAATAATTAAACCATTTAATTATCCTTACTCATCTCCGTTGTTTCTTCAATCTCTACCTTACACGGTGTACGATCCATTAGGTTCCTTTTAGTGAGGCAGTGGGCGATTAGAACTCTTTCAAATCGATTGTGAATTGAAACTTACTTTCAATTCTCCCTTTAGTGATTATACACGTTTAGGGCTTCCACAAACCATGAGTGACACCTAGCAGTATGTCATGGTTTCCCAAGCTAATCAGAAGAGGTGGAGAACCTATTCAGTTTAAGATTACAATGCAGTACGGTTTTTCTCTAATACAATACTCTTGACCACATTGTTTGGTTTGATAGTTTATTCATGTCTACTATCCAATGTGATTCATTTACTTATATGATTACCTTGAATGTGATTTGGAACGACTTCCTAAATCTCATTCATACTCTGGCCAGAGATTCTTAATCATATCATAGAGTATTCTCCCTCAAACGGTTTGAAGGTTAGAGATCCCTTGTTGCGCATTCACTTGCCTCCATGGTTAAGTGGCTTAACCCCAACTATGCCGTGGACACCCTCTGATGGGGTGACTTTGACATAGTCAAAGATCAAGGACCTAACCACAAGACAACTATGATGCCTCAGGTCAAAGGACTACTTTGCATTATCTCAACTATGAGTTCTCATGTGACATGAGTATGAGAACTCATCGTTGATCGTGTTCAGTGGACTCATTCTCTATTGAGCACCTACATGCTTGTCTTGGTGTCAATCACACCAATGACTCGAGACCAGTCACTCTCCCTGAGAGAAGACACAACACGTACTGATATTAACGGACTGTCAATGCCCAATTGGCAATCCTATGATCAGGAACGTTTAGGATATGTATACGAAAGAGATTTGTCTCATAAATCTAACTTGTTTAAATTACATTCTCCTAATTACATATTCCTTGGACTTATCGTTTAAGCATATAACATTTATATGAGACGGCTTAAAACAATAATCTTTGCCCTTGATATTAAACTAGATTAGTTTAACATGTGAAATGTCCGTAAAGTATCATCATATGATTGGTTTTAGGGCACATTTCCAACAATCTCCCACTTGCACTAGAGCCAATCAGATTGGTCATCAGTGATGATACCTCTTCTTTAGTCATTTCAAAAATGGCTAAGTAGTAGGCCTAGACAATGGATATCTATATGTTATCCATAGAAGCAACCTTGAGAACAACGACGTCACCATTATACATGATTCTCAATCATGTGGTTAAGTCTCTCATTGGAGTTCGGATCTTGTAAGACCTTGATTCCCTGGCTTGAGCTATCGCCCCATTAGTGTCGTAGTGTCGGTACACTAGAGACACTTTCTGGTTAGAACCGAATAGAGAGTTCATAAATGAACTTTCCCATCCAAACAACATTGTTGTAAGCTTCTATATGGCAATATATTTTTCATTCATAATGGAACACACTAAAGTCATTACTTTTAATGTTTCCATCCAAATATCTCTTTAGTCATAATAAAGAGATACCTGATTATCTCTTCATTCATAATGAAGAAATATCCAATGATGGATTAGATTCATAATCTAAAACATTTACACTTCCATTACTTTACTCTAATTCTTCCTCATTCTTTGAGGAATCTATCCTTTAGTATTTCTTAAATACTTAAGGACTCACTTGACAGTTGCCATGGTTATGATCCTGGGCTTGCACTGATATCGTCTTGTACCGTTCTAGGTATAACTCATATCAACGTTTTTCATACAATATGAAATACATGAATCACCTTTCTGCGTATGCATAAAGGATTCTATTTACGCATTATTTCTTTGGGAGTCAAAGGGTACATTCCCTTTGAGAAGAGCTACCTCCTAGTCTTACTAGAGTTGTTCTTCTGATTGAAGTTTATCATCATATGAGAAACTTCCTAGCATCTTTTGTCTATCATTAGGGCTCGATATAATCCAATTATATCCTGAAATCTATCATTATAGATTTACATCCCATGTTTATAGACTATGTCTCCCATATACATTCTATCGTTATAGAATGTTTAAAGTCATAACTTTAACGAAGAAGTATTCTTTTTCATTTCCAAAATTAATATATCATATATTTGTATATATATATATATATATATATATATATATATATATATATATATATATATTCAAATTTAGGAATATGATTAACTCCCACTAATCTTTTGTAAACCTAGTAAACAAAAGATTCATTTACATCTTTATGAGAAATCAAACGATTTGATCTTTTCTCTCATAAGACGCTTATAGCTCCCACTAGCTTGCTAAGATTCATGATGGTGGATCTCTACAACTTATATGTCTTGTGATTCATAGTTTTAGACATATATTATTAAGACTATCTTAATAATGGTTTCGGAAACCCATATTATGTCAAAACATTGAATCACCATTTAGTTGTCGCTAGCAATCTTCGAATTAATTGAAACTAAGACTACGTCAAAGATGGTTTCTTCAAAGTCAACCATTCTCTTTGATCGTAGTCACCTTAAGCTACCATTTAGCTATAAAGGTTTCATTATTTCAGGTTAAATGGTACTTTACCATTTCCTTGAGTATATGGCGTATATACACTCAATGTAGTCATAAGGATTTTTCATTCTTATTTCTTTCGAATTAAGAGGTGCAACTCTATGACATAGTCATAAAGTTCAAACCATTCAACTGAGACGGTTTATAAATCTTTCTTGACTACCTTGAAGCTTGTGGTATAGGAACTAGGTTGTTATATTTGTTGATCACTATCTTGTTTCTCAAAGAACCCATTCTTTGAGTTCTATCCCTCGTTCATTTGCTCTATCTTAGGCAAATCCTAGTGTAGGATTACGATGAATTACCCAACAAACAATATTTGTTAGTTGGTTTATAGAAGTGATATCCAAAGGTTAATTTAAGGATATCCACAAGATAATTCTCAAACAAATATTGCTTATTAGCACACAACCCCTAATCTTAACATGATTAAGATTTGTCTTTCTTTCCAACTACATTCTATGGAGTCATGAAAACTTTGGAAGATCTTCTAATTGACAATCATATTGTCTTAGAAGTATATATATATATATCCTATATATGGGTAATTGATAACATCCAACGAACTAAATCTTATTTGACTTCGTTCTTTTTCTCAATAGAGAAATCCATTATCTTATGATACTTCCTTCCTTGATATTTTTCAAGGAAACTGTTCTAAAGTGTTATCTTTCCTTGGATCAAATCTAAGGAGATAAATACTTTAGACATCTTACTCATCAACTTACATTTCTTGAATTCTTTGAAACCTTTTGCAAAGTATTCGGACTTGTGTTTATTCAAAAATAAACTATAGTCCAACCGAGAGTGATCTTCGGTGAATGTCATACAACATGAGTATTATTATGTTGTGGACAAGTGCCACTAACATCTAAGTGAATTAACCTCAATAACTTTGTGATTCTTTCTTCCTTTCCAAAAGAATAAAGATTCAAACATTTTGCCTCTATACAATTTTAACAAGAAGGCATTGGATCCGGATCTAACGATCCAAAGCATCCATCTATGACCAACTCGTAATTTATGTTTTAGAGGTATCACAACTCAGTTGGGATTAGTCACCACCTTGCAACCTTTTGGGTTTTAAGCATCGTTATATTCTAAACAGTTAACACTACCATATCATCTCTACTATAGAGATAATCAATTAGATTACAATAATCTAATCATTCATTAATAAAGAACAATGTTTTGTCGAACAAAACATTTATCCATTTCTCATACGGAATTAAGTTCCTTTATTCAATTGGAATGTAAAGACAATCTTTGTTTTTCCATTTTCTTTGGTAGTTCATATGAGGAAGTAAGTACTAACTGCTTTCGCAGAGATCTACATTTGATTCACGTTCCAAATGTGAAGCACTTTCTCTTCTCTCATTAATCTTCTACTTCTTATTAGCCACACTTTTACAACGATTGTAAAACATAGTTACTAATACGGAATCAAGCATTCAAGTAGAAGAGCCAACTGTTTTGAACTTTTCAAGAACAATTTACAACACCTTCGAAAGGTGTGTTCTTGACACTTGCAAGACACATTCAGGGGGACAATTTAGGGAGAAGGGAGGAAGACACATTCTGCCGCAAGGCAAAGTCTTTTGTTCTTAACCATTCTACACATTCCCACAACAAAAACACCATTCCATGCACCTTCATTTCCCTTTCCTTGCCGTGACCTTCATCCAACCTAAACACATTCAGCCATTGCCGTGACCTTCATCCAACCTAAACACATTCAGCCATTCCCTTCCATATATCCATATGCATCCATCAAACCACACCTTGTGCCGCAACAAAGAGAAGAATGAGGACCCTTGGACGTGTTTGCCATTCAAGTTGGATTGTTGGAGCATTTTTAGGTGTTTTCATTCTTTTGTTTTCAATGTCTAAATTTGTTTATCTTTGCTTTGTGAGTATGAGGAACTAAACCCCCCTTAGCTAGGGGGAATTCAAAGCCATGAACATACTTGCAATATGAATTGATTACCTTCAGTTGTGATTTCATAAGTTGTGAATTCAATTTGTTTAACTGCTTGATTCATAACTTATTCGTGTATGTTTATTAAGAGTGCACACTTAGTTTGCATGCATGAATATGATGCTAGAGTATAAGGGAGTTTCACCTAATAGTTACAAACTTATATTCACAAGTAGTGGAGGTCGCTTATAAACGATCGCGTTAAATGAATTCTTGGCAGGAGTTTCATGCTCATCATAGTAACGAATGCCTCGTCAATACTTATAGTTTTCATAATACTTAATGATCTTTGATTGTATCTTTATTGTGCTGTTCACGAAAAAGACTTTTGAAGAATGCTTGAATTGTTGTATGCACTTTCCCATCCAATTCAATAACTTAAGGAGAACTTGAAGGTTAATTTAAGCAGACTTAATTAACCTGGGGTGTTGAGTTTCATGATTTATCGAAAGAACAACTGAAAATTGGTTTATGTGCAAGTGTGTCATGTGTGGAGAAGAACCCTCTAGCTAGCCCATCATCCATAGTTTACCCAAATTCGTCCAAAATCTGTTTTAGTTTACAATCTGTTTGTTTTGTTTTCAAATTCGTCAAAATCAAATCCCCCTTTACTTTAAAATGTTTTATTAGTCAAAATCTATTTTGATTTGTGTTTTTAAGTGTCTTGAGTCAAGTTAGAACCTAATTTCGTCCAAAACCATCCCTAGAGTCAGTTTAGAGTCTAATTCATTGTTTTAAGCTGTTTTGAGTCTTTTAAACTAGTTTTGAGTCTTTTTAGTTTGTATTGCATCTTTTGAGTCTAGTTTGGTGTTTTAAACTTAATTTTATGTTTTTAAGTCAGTTTAGAGGTTATTAGCAAGCCCTCCTAATCCCCGGTCCAGAACGATCCCTACTTACATTCTTTACTACAATTGATACAAGAGGGTTTAATTTGTGTGTTAAGTAAAATTCGCACCAATATACCTACAACAGACCATTATATATCTGTCATGTCCATCCAGATTTTTGTTGGTGTAAATAATTTAATGACATCTAAACTGATCTCCTTTAAACACAAGCCAAGGACAATAAAGGTCCCAACATTTACTTCGTCGACAACCATGGCAACCTTAGGAATGTTGCTGATTTCGATGATCCGACCGATCAAATTGTACAAGTGAATATCAAATTCGAAAATTGCTCACGGTCTGTCATTGTGTGGCATAAAAAATGCAACGAACAGGAGTCCATCTTGGTTGGGTTACAACAAAAGTTGTACAAAGCGTTGTACAAATCGGCCAAGTACAAATGCCAAATACATAGCCCAAAGCATAAATATGATGCACTAGTTCTAAATGAGGAGGAAGATGTACGTCCTACGTCAATCACTTTATGGGTGACAAACCAGCTTTAACAAGAGTGTGACTCCAGTTTCTTTGATGAGTTTAAGAAATTTCATTCGTATCTCCATCGTAACCATAGGGATATGATTGGGACTTCATTTTGTCGTCGCACGTGGAAGACATCGTAGGAAACAGTGATGATTACAAGGAGTATGAGTACGTAAAAGTGACTCAAACAAGCCACTAAAAGGATCCTTAGGGTCAAGTTTGCCTTCTTATAAATTTACGACTCGTTGTTATGTACATTATGCGCACTATTTTAAGTATATCGTAATGTCAAGCTTTTTAAGTGACTCAAGTGTTATTGTCATAAATGTTCATTAGCTGTCACAAATATTCATATACATTCAATATATGTCACAGTTTGTGTAGCACAATTTCCAACACTGGTGTGGCACTGAAACTTTCTAAAACAACCGTGCCCACATAAAAATATTAGTTCATCCCCCATCCAATTACACTTCAATGTCTTCACAACTACAACACAATGTATCACAACCCATCACAAGTTTTGCACCTATATATCTAAATTCCAAATTCACTATTTCAACCAGGTCTAGTCCAAACCACCCGCCATTATAGATTCAAATCCCTAATTTATAAAAACCCAATGAAATCGAGCCCTTCACCAGCTCACAAACTCCCTTTCTGCCTCTCTTTCACCCCGACTACAACCCTCACCCATCTTTCTCTTTGATAAAAACACACCTGGTGAAAAAAAAAATTTAAAGGTATAGGATTTTACCGGGTTCCAATCAATCGACCTGAAATCGAACCCTTCCAACCTCACCAGCTCCGTCTCTCATCGACGAACACCTCAAGCAAACAAAAAAAAAATAAAGATATAAGATTACTCTCCCAAACTGGAATCGATCGCAGTCGCAACGCAGCTTTAGCCCAACTGGAATTGATCCTCACCCTAGCTCCATGTCTCTGCCTCTCTTTCTTTCCCTCTACAATGCGCAAACATATCCCTCAGCTCCCTTCAACTTTTTCTCTGATAAACACATACCCACCAAATAAAAAAATAAATATTTAATTACACTGGATCACAACAACTTGGTTCTACCCGTGAGCTCAGCAACATCACCATTCGATTACAGTACGCACACAAGGTGTGTTTTTGCGGTCCGCACCTTACAATATGGGTAACATTATTTGTATAGGTGAATTAGTAGGCAAGTTTTAATATATATATATATATATATATATATATATATATATGAGAGAGAGAGAGAGAGAATAATATAACATGAAAAAATGATGTAGTATAAAAAATAAATAAGGAATACAAAGAACAAGAGAGAATATAGAGATTGGGAGGAGAAATATGAGTGTATCATTTGATTATCATTAGACCCCTTTATATAGGGTAAGAGTAACTTGAAAGAGAAGCCCAAGTGCCTCTAATTACATCAATGATTAATAAGAGATTAACTACACAATTGGTTACGAATGTGGATAGCCACATAGGCATAAATATATACAACACTTTCCCTTGGATATCCGTGCATTAATAAATTTATGTTCACCATTGATGATAGTTGTTCTAATAAAAACCTTGCTTAGAAAACCCAATGGGACAAAACCAAAGCGAAGGAGAAAAATCAAGTACAACTTTGAAACCACTGATAAGGTGTTGGACGCGCATATTGCTGCTTCGCTAAAACCTTGCCAGGAAAAACCCAATGGGATAAAAACTTGGTCGGAGGGCAAAGAACACAGCACGCTTGTATGTCCATAATTGCAACATTATAGTTCAATTCGAAATAAAAAAAGTACTCATTGAGGCAATATATACCAAATTTAGCTAGAAAAGGTATTGAGTGCATATTTTGAGTTTTATGCTCTTCATTTGAAATCTTTGATAAAGAGTTTCATGACATTCTCTATTCTTTATAAAAGTGGTTCAATGGAGAGACCAAAACTTAAAAATCTTAAGTAGTATGCAGTCTCCACATGCTATGAGTCTCACATTAAAATAACATTGTACTTGTAGAAATGTGGTTGCATATATGGTGACAAAAAAATACTCATGTCTCTACTATGGAGCACCATACCGTAATTAGTGAGCTTGTTTCATTACAAACACACAAGAATAACGTTTAGGGGTATAAATTATAGGTTCCCTTATTTCACGTTTTTTAATGGCTCTCAAAATGGATTTTACCTCTTTCCAATTTGGCCAACCATTTTACAATATGTCGACAATTTGTGATTGAATAGCCCTTGATGGGAAAACGGTTTGGATAGCCCTTGATGATGTGAGTAACTACTATAATCTTCAATTTGTGATCTAACGATTCTCCCATTCCGATGGGCATGCGTGATTTTATAAGTATTTCATTGCTTGGGTACAATGCCTCTTTAGGGCTTCTATTGTCACATTTAGGACAAACATCTTAAGGTGAATTACTTATAGATTTGGATGATAACCTCCTATGGAGCGTTATTTTCAATTAGGGTTTGAACTTTATTAATCTTTACTTACGAGGAATTCAAAGTTTAGAACCTATATATGTGTCATGCTTTAGGCATGCAACAAATTAATCAATGTCACTTATGACTTTATATAGTTTGGATGAGACAAATGCAGATGTATCAACACTAATTCTCGACGTTCTTTGAAAACTATCATTTCTCCCCCGAACGTCGGGAATATTGTCTCACCAAAGTGACGGTCCACAAAACTGTGGTAACTATGAGCAAAACTTAAAACAAATTGACTTGAATCCCAATTTTAAATGCTTAAAACCATCTTTGTGTACACAATTACTTGTTGGTTGGAAAATAAAAATCAACCGAAATGATCATGATGATGCATGTGATCAAAATGCATCTCCCAAGCAAAAATTTGTAATGAACAAAACACATAAAGCTTGTGGTAAGCCATGAGAGTTATGTGCTCAAAATTAGTCCCAAATGGCATGAAATGGCCTACCAAATTTGGGAATTTCACTTGTAATTGCGAGTAAATAATATAATGACCATAGATACATCTAAGTCATTGGTCAAATAATCCACAATAAGATGTTGAATAAGCTCACAAATACACTTATAAATTCTTGAGAAAAAATACAGGATCCAAAGTAAATTTTAGATAGTCTGATGACCAAGTTTCCGTGTGAGCAATTCTTGGAAGGACATGCACAATGCACTATGTTAAGGCATAGAAATATATCAAAGATAATTATACATCTCATTGTGGATGGAGAATGGCCAAGATAATTATCCCATGATTGGGTCACTGAACTTCTAGTTCATGAAAAGCATACACTACTTCAATGATTGTGTAATACAATTCATAAAAGAAAAAAGTAGGAGTTTCCGTTGAAAAAATGAATGGAACGATATACAATTTGATATGATAATAAATTGAATAAATGAATTCATAGTAACATAAAAAATAATTGAAATAAACAAAATCAAAATTAAAATAATAAAAGTGCCAAAAAATAAATAAAATAAAGAGCCAAGCTATATATGGGAGATAACTCAATTGCTAATTGCTTGTAAGCTCAAGGATGGAGAATAAACTCAACCCCTACGAATGGAATAAAATGATTTTCCATGTGTATTGAGAAGTCTTATATCTCAGAGTGGGCTATGTCCACTAAGTTCAAATTCATGGGAGAATTGTAAAAATTTTCTCAATCATTTTTCTTATTTTAATCAAGACTTGGTAAAAATACACCAAATGTTTTAGCGCATGGCAGGGTCGTGCTCGATGCCAATTTGAATATAATAAGTACCACAGAAAAAAAAATTGTATAGTTTAGTTACACAATTAAAACTCGAGGAAATTTAGGCCTTCAATTACTTAGAATCAAAGAACTTTAGGTTCCGATTCAGTCCAATAATTTGTAATTTAAGATGTGCTATTTCATACCTAGTCCTTAGAAAAATTTATCTCATAGTGTCAAGAAAAAAAACTCAAGGCGAAGTGTTTACATCCACCGAGTCCGACGTATTAATTTACTCATTTGGAGTATGAATACAGTGAGCTATATGCTCCATTATAATTGCTTGAATATGAACTTTGAATTCATGATATATGGGGCTACATGCCTCCCACTCATATTGGATGAGAACGAAAGACCAACAGATGAATGTCTCGTAACATGATGAGAGTTTGAAAAGCTATATGCCATGATTTCATTAAAACTCATTATCCCAAAGAACTCAAATAGATTGAGGATCAACACTTCGTTGGCTCTTTGATCTCATACAACTCACATAAGTCAGTTAGTACTACGATATAGTGATATTTCTCTTCATTTGTAAGTGAGGTTTTAGATTCAAATCTCGCCAAATATTATTGTTGACCCGTTGTAAGGCTAAGCCCATCTCTTTTCCCTTCGTTTGCTCAAAAAAATAAAAATAAACTCACATAAATAATAAATGAGTGAGTGATTAAATGGAAACTAATAACTCTGAACAAATATGAATCATCTTCCATTTAAGATTACATAAATTGGCAATCATGAGTTCCAATATTAATAGGTATTACTAATAAAGGAAAGCATATTAAAAGTTTGTATCCATCTCATTAATATCCAAAAAATATGTAACTTTAAACGTGTATGGAAGTGGCCTTCGATATGGAATATAAGAGGGCATAACATGTTTATGTCATGTATTAATTCAAAATAATTCAACGCTCGATTAATATTTGTCAAAAAGGAACGAACAAATTTGAGCATGGTAGAGTCTAATGGTTGAGTATAAGAAACTCTAAACTACATGACTCTAGCTCAAAAGAAACATAAAAAGAGCATGCTGATAACGTGTTAAAAAATGAAGTATAAGAAATACAATGGACAAGAGAGAGAGAACATAGAGATTGGGAGGAGAAATACGAGTGCATCCTTATATTATCGTGATTCATGAGACCCCTTTATATAGGGTAAGAGTAACTTGGAAGAGAAGCCCAAGTGCCTCTAATTACATAAATGATCAATAAGAGATTAACTACATAATTGGTTACTAATGCGGACGGCCACATAGACATAAATATTTACAACATGTAGTTTTATTTTGAATTGGAAATACAGATATGCTTAATTCAGGGTTTAACCGAGCTAAACTACCAAAAACAATACTACATGCAGACGGTGTAAGAGGAAACGAGTACAAAATTACTAATTACCTCAACGTTCACCAAATAACTTAATAGCATCCTGATTATATACAGAATCTTCTCCTTGGTTAAATCTCCTTTGTAGTCTTTCATGCTGTTGCCTACGAGTAACCTCAACATTCTGCCATTCTTCCCAGCGCTCGGCCAGACCATCCCCTTGTAGCATCCGTACCACCTCCGACATTAATGGGCGGTCTTCAGGGGATCCTTGCGTACAAAGAAGCGCAACTTTGATCATCATTTCTACCTCTTGGACGTTGAAACTATCATTCAAATTTCTGTCTACAATAGCATCCAGTCTCTTTTCCCTTTCCAGCTTTTTGACCTTCATGAGCAGATAGGCAAAGAAGGTTAGCACAGTGAACACAAACTCAGGCAAAATTATGCACTCAGTGGAAGTAAAAAACAAACACCGCATTTTCTTCCTTAAGCGTGATCTCAATTTGTTTTGAGCATACGTTAGGCACAAAATTCCATACCATACCTACATATAATCGGAAACTGTTTTTGACCATACAACTACAAATCATTTGTGAGCATGCAGAGCTCCCAATATCAAAGAAGCAATTGTTACGAGTAAAAATTAAAAATCATGCCATTTCTTTGAGTTATCTTAACATGCACGAAAACAAGTTTATCTTTCATGGTCAAGCAACAAAAAAAGTTAAGATAAATGCACACTAGGAGGAGGTAGGGAGAGGGGGACTTGGGAAGAGAAAGAAAGACCCAAATACAGAGAGTTTATCTTACATGGTCAAGCAAAAAAAGATCATCATCTTCGTCCAAGCGTGAAAAATCAACCGTCCGTTGTCCTGTTACAAGTTCTAAAAGCATAATCCCATAGCCAAAAACATCCGTCTTTTCTGATGACTTCCCAGTGGACAAATATTCAGGTGCTATGTGACCCAATGTGCCACGAACTTCAGTTGTCACATTAGTCTTTCTAACATCCACCAACTTTGCCAAGCCAAAGTCGCCAACAACTGCTTCAAAATCTTCATCAAGTAATACATTAGCAGCCTTAACATCTCGATGAATAATCTTAGGATTACAATGTTCGTGCAGGTACTCTAACCCACAGGCTGTGCCTAATGCCACCTGCCTTCTTGTAGGCCAATCTAAGACAGGCTCACCAGGTTTAATCTCTCGCAACCGATCGGCAACACTTAAATTCTGCATAAAGGGATACACAAGAAGGCGTTCTGCTGGAGTCGTGCAAAATCCGATCAGTCTTAATAAATTCCTGTGAACAGCTACACTTATCATTTCAACTTCGCGCCGGAAAGCTGCATCACCCCCAGGTCTCTCGTAATCAGTGAGACGCTTAACAGCAACTTCTGTGTTATCAGATAGCACTCCTTTATAGACTTTTCCAAAACCTCCCTGTCCTAGAACATGTTTCTCACTGAAGTTGTCTGTTGCTAGCTGCAGTTCCCTCCATGAAAATCTTATTAACTGGCCAAATGCAATTCTTTGGTCACCTTAAAAAAAACCCAAATGAGCTAAGTTATGCATGGCAGGGATCATCCAGGCCCTTTTGGCTCCAATCAATTTTCTCACAGATACATAACGTTTTTAACGGCAAGGGCCAGAGGCCAAATCAAGCCTCCCAACCAAAATGTTGTTATTCATGAAGTTTAGCCCTCCAAATTTGTATTTGAGAACAACTTTTTAACATTGACCGGAAAATAAACGATATTTCTTTTATGAAACTACAAGATATTGGCCACCCCCACCACTCTCAACGGTCAACCTTACCTAATGTGCAATGGCATAACATACCACGAACATGTAAATATTTATCCTAAAGAGGAACCCCTTACTTAACTTCAGTCATTGCGATAAACCAATTCAATAATAATCCTAAATTGGTTGAATAACTTTAGCATGATGGGTCAAAAGACTCAACTAAAATCAAGGTTCCATTGATTGGTCAGATGATGGAGTTGTTAATCAGTTCTACAACTAGAAAGCAATGCGTACCTGCAACATCCTCAAAAACTTCATGCTTGAAGCCTTTGTGTCTACGCTTGCAGGTAAAGTACAGTAAACCTCCAAGTAATAATAAAATGATAAGCCCCACAACAAGTCCAACTATGATTCCAAGCTTCGGCTTACTTTTAGCACCTGTCAAGAGTGGGAAAACCCGATCGTGTAAGCTTATAAAAAGAAAGGGTAACAATTCAATTTCAGATGTTTGTTCGACTCATTAACCTGAACCATAAATATCAGATGCACAATTGTGAGGGAGAATCACGCCACAGTTTAGGTGGTTTCCTGTAAAACTGAAACAAGCAACACAGGCCAAATCAAGACTAGATAAACATATTTTGAATATGTGGGTGTGTGGAGAGAGAGAGAGAGAGAGAGAGAGAGAGAGAGAGAGAGAGAGAGAGAGAGAATGGCTTGCAGTCTTGTCAAGAATAGAAACACTAACAGTAACAAGTTGTTCATACTTGTATGTTTTGACGCTAAACAGCTGCTCGGGTATTTGACCCATGAGAGCATTAGAGGCAAGCTGACTGCAAACAAAGTTTCAAGTATGGCATCAAATACTGAAGAACTGAGCCCCAAGTATACAACTTCACACAGATAACGTTCAGAATTCTAAAAGATGGAGTGCCAAATTAATTGTCCATGAAAAATAACGTACAGACTAATCAAGTTTGAAAGACTTGAAAGTGACTCTGGGATAGTACCACTCAGATTATTGTTATTCAAAGTCCTGTTTACATCGTCAAGAAAGCACTGTCAGATAAAAGTAAGGATAATGCAGAGTCATTAGATATTAGTGAAAACATTAAACAATGTGGACAAAACAACTTACAAGAATTGAAGACTTTTCAGATTGCCAAGTGAGGCTGGTATTTCACCAGTTAAATTATTGTTTTCTAAATTCAAGGTGGACAAACTTGTCAGATTTCCAAACTCTTTTGGTATCTCGCCAGTTATGCCATTTCCTTGTAATGAACTGCAAGATGAATGCACCTTATACGTATTAGAGTCGTTGGCATATGGAATGCATATAAATATATATATGTCTACAAATAGAAGAGGCTAAAAAAATCAGACAAATGGGAACTGCTGCGCAAGCTTTATACAGAACCAAAAAATTAATTGCTACCCTAAAAAATAGTTTTCTAAAGATGTTAACAATGGTCTCTCATGTGAGTAAGAATTCATCTCAAATTCCGTTCATCCTAAGCTAATATAGGACACATGTATTAGCAGTATGTACAATACAGAAGTGAAGTGCTACACCATGCTTTCAGTCATCTAAAGCTTAGCTCCTAATGGATTAGTCTGCACGTGTTAACAAACGAAAATGGTACATATGGGCTTTTGGAAATTCTCATTGCCTTTCTGTTCTGCCTGTTACATCTTATGGTGATCAATAGAAATCCAAAAAACTATATATATATGTATGTATGTATGTATACACTTGTTCTTCATAAGTATGTTGGTGTACCACAAATCGGGAAAGCTTCAGTTGTTAGGAAGAGATCCACCACTTCTTTTATATTCTAACAGTTCTCCCCACATGTAGGTCTCTCTCCACTGTCATATTCCAATATGTGGGATTCAACTTATTTGGGAGGTCGCAATTGCAGTACTTCAAACTCATGATTTTCAATACTAAACCATTTGTGAGGTACCTCACTTGCAAGCTTCAATTAAAGAAGTTAAATGTCTCAGGCAAGCGGTCAAACAGAAAATAACAAGTGAAGACACATGAAGCTAACCAAATTAGCTACAAGTTGGATCAAAGTTTTTTTAATCCTCAACTAATCTGTAACGCTTAGGTGAGTTGACTTTGAATCATTGAAAAGTTGACATTGTCATACTCTACAAACAAGTCTAACCATACGATCTTAACAATTACCTTACTTCTAATGCATGCGTCTGGAGACTAAGCTAAAAACAAATAAATTGACTTCAATAACTGAAGTACATAATCCAGGTCACTGTCAATGCATCCCAATGATGCATGACATTATTTATTCTTCAATGCATCCCAATGAGAATCCAGCATTTGTGGTGACAATCCTAGTTTTAGAAATGACTCCAGAAAATGTAGTGTATAGAAATTATGATAAACAGGACCAGTATTCTCCGTGCTTACAGTGTTTGAAGATTTTTCAAGGATCCTAATTCCGGAGACAAGATGCCAGAAAATCCAATATTTGCCAATATTCTACAAAATGAAAAGACAAAAACTAAGCATAGACAAGTAAAAAAAACCTTAGTCTATGCAAGGAGGAATTTCGTATTGTGAAGTGATCCGTTGACAACAATACATCAGGATAAACAAAGGATGTCTTACACAGAAACGACATTATTGTTAGGGTCACACTCCACATTGAGCCAACCGCATGGATTGAGTTGGTTGGGGTTCCAGTCCTTGAGCTGATTGGGTGAACTATTCAAAGATTTCCGCAATGAAAACAGTGCCTCTCCTGAAACCGAAAATGCCAACATTCATCACCTAATCGGACAAATTCGCCAACAGAAATTCACTACCACATTACATAAATACTAGAAAAGGAATAGATACAACAAAGGAAAGTAAAAGATAGTGAACAAATTCTAACATACAAAAACCTCAAGACAGTCCACTAACACCCTGGGTCTGTGTTCATTCTATAATATCCTAGAGAGAGCAAGAGAAGAGAGAAAGAAAGAGTTGCAGAGAGGAACCCCAATGTTTGAATGTTTTAATTGCATCGAGGTTACAATATTGGGTATATAGCATTAATCAATACTAGACTTGTTTGCCTTAGTCTTGTTTCTTATGATATGTAACTGAAAAAATGCAAAGATTGTTGTGATTAACATATCCCAGATGCTGTCCGAATGAATTAAATGTTGCAAAACCTCAGAACCGTACCCTGTGAATCAGGCAATACAAAAGACTGTAAGCAAGCCAAGACCAAAACTGCAAAGACTAGATCCATTTTCAACAGCATCATTCTTTCTAGTGATGGATGCAATGAAATGCATGGTGTTGATCAAGGAGCACTTGAAACAATTCCATATCTGCATAAAGGGAAAACACCCATTCAGTGAGCTATAAATATTCAAATACACAGTAGGAACTGCAACAACAACAATGCCTTATCCCACTAATTGGAGTCCGCAACAACAACAATAAAGTAGGAACTGCAACAATAATAAATTCGAGGCAAGCCTATGTTGAAGATCCTCTACAGTTTGCTAGTAGCCATGCTATCAAAGTATAGTTCAGTCAGGAAAACAAAACTGCGAGAAACGAACAACTTAATGGAAACCAATATGTGCATAAGATTTTTGGGAGCCATAGTCTATATTTGTGTACAAAGCCTCAATTATTTAATGGAGCAGATTATTTCTTAAGGAGCAAATTTTAATACCACAATGAACTTCATACTTGAGAAAAAATCGGAAATTGTCTTCCTTTGGCTGTTTAAATTTTGAAGTGCACAATGTAAGAGATTCAATTTTCGATATGCTTCCCTCTTTGTTGGGGTCTAGTTTTTTTTTACCACATCATGTTGTTGGCTTGGCTGTTCGCTTCTCAACAATCATTCATATATTACAAGCAGTAGCAGAAATATTACTACTTCCTATCACACAAGGTAGAAACTACTTGAAAATCGAAAGAATCATAGATTCAGCTCAACCCAAACCAATACATAAAAAATGGGGGAAATTGCAGTTCAATCTTCATTCCAGGAAAAAGTTTATTCTTTTTTTCAGGTCCCAATGAAATGTTCAAAAGTTCAAACTTTTGTCACTTCCATTTCCCCACGATCCCATCAAATTTCCCAGCAACCAAACAAAAGTGAAAAACAAGCAAAACCCATGTCTGCAAATAATCAAAAAAAGAAGAAATGCAGCTGAAAAGAGAAGAAGAGGACAGAGAGAAGTACCTGTGAGGAGGAATCAGCAAGACATGGCAGAGCTTCTGGAAGAGTGAGTGAAGCTAACTACTCACAATCTTCTTAGCTGTTTCCATTGTCCGAGTTGGCTGTGAGACTTGAGAAGAGAGAGTTCAGAGGCTCTGGTTATTCTTAGTAGCAGCAAGCAAATCTCCGAAAAGTCAGACACGCTAATAATTTAACGGAATAGAAGAATGAAGAATTAAAACTTGGATAAATAAACTTGAATATTACATTATGCTTTTTTTATTAATGTAATATTCAAGGTTTAAACCTTGGAAAAAATGCATAACGTAATATTCAAGGTTTAATTCTTCATTATGCTTTTTTATTAACTGTTAAGTATTCTGCAACATAACAAACAAAGATATATTCTGAAATATTCAAATCTTTGAGATAGTTTAGTGGTTTTTTTTTTTCTTTTGCTAAATTTTTTTTCTTTTGCTAAAATTTTTTTAAGCATGCTTGCTGTTTAATTCTTAGGATGGGTGGGGTTGCAATATCATTCAAGCATGATTGCATAACCGAATTTTTAACCTGGGAACAATAGGGTATAAATGGTCTCTAATAAAAAAATGATCTTCGTGGCTAAATTGGTAGTGGGCACTGAACTTTTCGGATTTGACATTTAGATAGATTAGTAAATTATGAGCTTTTGTAAAAAAAAAATGATCTTCATGGCTAAATTGGTATTAAAACAAAGCAAGTGAATACCACCATCCCTAACCAAGATGCCAACACATAGTCCCCTACGTTAACACGAGTCACCGAGAGATAGTTCAACATGTTAAATGAAAGCAAAGGAGAAAGCCAAAGTAGCAAAACTATCTGTTGGACAAAAAGAAGGAAACAAAAGATCATTCCATCGAAAATAATGAAAACCACATAAGCAAAAATATAAACTCAGATCAATTTTTATAATGTTTTATTTAAGGTAACAGATGCGTCAACTAATAGAACTTTAATATAATAAGATTTAAAGAATGTGGGGTGTATGTGAAAATGTAAGGTATATGTTGAGAATGTGGGGTGTGAGGGTATTATGGAGAAGTATGTGGGGTGTGTGAAGATAATTTTGAGTTGAAAAAGTAAATATGGGGTGTATTAAGTATGTGGGGTTTATTCAACAATATGTGGGGTGTTAATATAATAAGCCAAAATTAAATTTTCTATGCATTTAAAAAATAATAATTTAATCAGAATATTAAATACTAAAATAATTAATTAAAAAAATTTAAAAACAAAACCCAATAAAACCCATGTCTTCCTCTTCCTCATCCCCAGCCACATTCATCACATCTTCTCCCACCACCACCCCCTTCTCCCATCACTTCCGCACAAAGCTTCTCTCTCCAGCACCACGACCATCCCCCATCACCACCACCTTCCCCATGACTTCTGCACCAAGATTCTCCCTCTAGCACCACCATCATCCCCATCAACACCCCCCTTCCCCCATCATTTCCACACCAAGCTTCTCCCTATAACACCACCACCACTATCAATTTCCTCATCCGCAAAGCCCCGAGCAACCGAGAGACCCCTAATTTTTCCCTAACCTTCATCACCACCTCAAACTCTTGCCTCGATTTCTTCTTCTAAGTGGTGCCCTTCACCCTAGCTTTTTATGTCAAATCTGAACCTGGCGAGGGCCAACGTGATTGTCGACTCCGACAAGCAACGGCAGAGGACGAAGACCTCTTCGCTCCACCACCTGCACCAAATGAAGGCTACGACCATTACTAGAACTAGCCATTTCTTATTCTTAAAGGCCCGACCGGAAACTCCATCACAGACACCCAAAACCCAAAACCCAACCCCAATTTCTCAGTCGATTTGAATCTAAATTGAAGGAAGAATTCTTGTTTTCCAGAGAGATTCAAAGATTGAAAGAAGATGGAAGAGAGCAGGTCTAAAGCCATAAATGCAATTTTCATTTTTTTTTTCTTTTCATTCTTTCGGTGGTGGGCATACGCTGATTCGAAAATTGGATTAGGGGATTAAGGGGTTTGAAGGGGGAGAGGGAGAATGCGGCTAAGGATGGGGAAGGGGAAGACATGGGTTTTAGGGTTTAAAAAAACATAAAAAATAAAACTTTTCTTTAATTAATTATTTTAGTATTTAATATTCTGATTAAATTATTATTTTTAAACGCATAGAAACTTTGTTTTTACCACGTGACACAAATTTGGTAGTCATGTCAGCACAAATGTGAATCACATATTTACCACGTCATTACTTAAAGGTTCACTTAACGAATTTTCTAACAATGTATGAAATTGAAATGTTTTAAAGATGTTGTATGAGGTTGCAATCGACCCCAAACTTAAAGGGGTAAAATGTAATTTACCCATTAATTAACTACTTTCTCTCACTGGTTGGTGGTTGCAATGTTGTTGCTGCTGCTTGTGTAACGGTTCCGTTCAAGTCTTCTGGTTAAGCAAGAGTCATAAAACCGTATCAATTACTTATTCACCTAATTATTGAGAGACAATTGGCTGTTTGTAACAAAAAAACTACTCTTATTACCTATTTATATCCCATTTGTACCGCCTCCATAATGATGATGAGACCCACATGTGTTGGCGGGTCCTACATCTATTAGAGAGATGGTACAAATGATGGTTCAAATAGGTGGTAAGTTTAGCGTTACTCGTTTGTAACTGTTGAATTTGTTGAATAGAGACCAGCAGACATGATACATTGGGAAATTAGATCTACTCCGGACCTTAGTGTTCGAAGCCTAAGGATCAGCTGATCTAGACCGTACAAATTGAATCTGACGATCTCCATTAACTTATTTTGCTACCCCACCACACATAAACCAACAACTCTAATTTATTTTACACACCAATTAGGGGTCCAAATGTGTTTATCCTTAAGCTCTGGACACTAAGGTTCGGAGCGGATCCAATTCCAGAAGTTGGGAGTATTTTTGCTCATTACCGTAAACTATGGTGTATGCTTACTATGCACCTAATTATCTGTCACGTGTCCTTTCACTTAACCTTAGTTATTTTTTTTTTCAAAATTGAAAAAAAAAAAAATTCCACGGTTCCGTTTAAGTCTTCTGGCCTTTCCCTTCGCGGCCCAACGCTCCTCGGCCAACACCGAGATGGCTCTTGGCCCTGGCCATCCATCATGTCACGTTGCCCAATCCTAGGCTTGTTGCCAAGCCATGTCATCACCATCAGGCAACTCTGTAGTAGCCTGATTATTTTTGAATATGTGATTTAATTATGAAATTCAAATGGGGGAAAATGTGAAATCCCGTTTCTGAATTTTATTATTAAACATTCTGTAGTCATAATCGGAGTTGCGACATATTTATATTTATGTCGTATAATTTTTCAATAAGTGAAAAAATGAAAATGCCCCTAGTTGGCTAAACATAATTATACGAGGACGTAGTATTTCTTGGCATATCTGGATAAGGTCGATCCTACGAGCACGTAGCCAGAAATCGTTCATGAAACTAAGTTACAACGAAGAAGATATAAACGAACAAAGTCAAGGGCATTTCGATCATTTGACCCTTTGATTCCAGAAGGCTCCAACTTTATTGAAATGCATGTAAGTGTGATGTTGCCACCTGTGTGGTTGTGGTTGGGAAAAGAAAAGAAAATGAGAGAAATTAGGGGAAAAGGGACCAATCGAGGAAAGGAGAAAGTAGGGAAATGAGGGAGGAGGGAACCCCGGGCAATACAGATCCTCCTTGACTCGCGTGACCCGACCCGGTTCCTTTAAAATTTTCTAACGGTTTCTCTTCAGTTTTTTCGACGAATTCGTCGAAAACCCACATAGAAATGAATCACCGTCGTCCCAACTTCAAATTCCAAAAGAATTTGAGTCATTTTGGCTATTGTTTCGTGAGAATCAAAGTTATGGCGTCGTGGGTGTCACAGCGGCAATCCGCCGTTCCTACAACTACCACCCTCGACCACCACCACCAAATTACTTCCCTTGAACCCAAGAACCATGCCTAATCATTGGTTGGAGTGTTAGGACTTGATTTAGCAGCAATTTGAAGAACACCCATTTTAGGGTTTCTGGCGGATCGAGGTGAATTCAGGCGTTTTTCGGACCGAATTGGACTTCGGCCCAGGTATGAAAATTCTTCCTTGTGGTGTGTTCTACAATCTTTTAAAATTTGGTAATTTTTAGTGTTGGTTGGAAAATTTGGTTTCCATTAGCCTGAAACTGCCGCTTACGGCGGCGTGTGGCCAGTGGGCCGACTTTGCCTTTTTACATTAAATTTGATATTCTGAATTCATATTTTCTATTTGTTTTATGTGATTCGATCGTTTGAACCTAGTATCGTTAACATTCGATACTTGAAAACTATAATAAACGGTCTAAATAAAGTGGTGAACTTCAAATGGCTTGATCACGTTTAAGGATATGTAGGCAGTCTAACAAGAAGGTTAGATGCAGCCATAAAGTAAACCAAATAAATTTTAATGTAGGTTGTATTTTATCTAACAAGTAATGATAAATGGTAGGAAAAAATTTAATTTGTAATACGCAGGTGGCGGATGTAGCCAAGTGAATTAAGGCAGTGGATTGTGAATCCACAATGACTTTATTTTTGACCTATCATTGAGTATCGCTTCCAGATAAGTTTGGGTCATTACAAGCTCATGGTGCCACAATCAGCCATCTACGATAGCTGCCTCGCAGCAACTCCCAAAAAAAAAAAAAAAACAACAAGCAAGAAGATCTTCTTACCTTGGTGCGGTGATGAACAACTCTTTGCAAGGGTAAGCAAAGAAGATGGCTAGGGGAAGAGGAATAAATTTCCTCTGGCTTTCTTTCTTTCTTTTAAGGATACAAATTGTTCTCCATATTTATTTAACTCCCTACTTAAGACAAACTTAAATAGGTTTTGGTAGCAATTGGTTTCCCTTTCATATAAGACTTTATTTCTAAATCAAATTGAAGGATCTACATCAAATTGGGAAACAAGTCTCTACTTATCTAAGCAGCTTGGGATTTCTACACTTATTGCCCTTTCATACGAGCAGCCCAGCAGGATTTGGGGCATTTGTGGAGCCAAAAAATAATCAAAAATCCACAAAGTGACACATGGACTTTAGCTTAAGAAAGATATGACTGCCCTCATTAAATAGGCAAGGCTCTCAAGTTCCCCACGCGCAACTCAACATCCATGGAAGTTGAAGCAGTGGGTGCTCAAGTGGAAAAGTCAAAGCTATTAAAGATAAGGATTAACTACCAAATCCTATCTTTAATACAATCGTAAATGAAGACCAACACACCAAGTAAGAATCTCTTTCACAATCAATTTGGGCTATTCCCATCATAATTCCAAGATGTTATCTCCTAATTAATATCTTGGAAATATTGTTTCCTTGCGCATATCATGTATGACGTAACTTGGCCAATAAGAAGCCACCATGTGTAAGGCAAAACCCTACACAGATGGTCGGCCATTACTTCCTATATATACCATTATTTCCACCAAATTTTGGTAAGTTTTTTGCTATACAGAAAAATCTCAACACCCACTTTATTCAGAGTTACTGACTTAGGCATCAGAGATCGATTGGCCAAACCACCCCCTCCTCCAACTCCTCGTGGGCATGTGAGGCTTTGGTCTTTGATCAGAGGTGTTGATTGTTTTGTAAGTACTTTTTCGTCAAGATTGAAGACGGGGAAAATTGACTACCACAGTTATATGTTTGTGAATAATATTTGTGTATTTGTGATCAATTTTAGGTTTAGGGTTTATTTGAATCAAGTAAAAGGGGATCCTTGTGATCTTGATCTTCATCTCTGTTTACTACTAGTTGTAGTTGTCGTGTAGAACAACATGAATCCTTCTTGCCATTTTCATAGACGATTCATGCCTTAGACCATCTCGAACTCTTGAGTTAAAACTTAAAGTATTTCACCTAGAAAATTTAAGTTTTAACCATAAATAGTTTTCCTTCTCCAATGGTTCTAGGTTAAAATTTTAGCCTGAGAATATTAAAGAATGAATTTAAGCTAGATTTTCTTTTCAGTAACCTTTTTGAAAATAAAATTGATGTAGATTATCATAATTTATTTTAGATTATCATATTTATTTTTATGAACATTTTAATAAAAAAAAATATTAGATTCCAATAAAAGTTGAAAATCACTAAACATGTATTTATTGAGTTTTTGGGTGAATTGGATTTAAAGAATTTTTTAATTGTTTTAGCCATTGGGGTTATTTTTTGTCAGTTAGATCTTTCTTTTTTACCGTTAGATTTGGTCATATTTGATCTCAACTGTTGGATTTATTGTATTTAAAAATTAATTAGGTTTTAATTTTGACTCTTGGATCAACCAACAGTTTAATAATTAAAACCGTCAGATCAAAAAAGAGTCATTGGGCTCTTTTTGGGTGATTGACATTCTTGTTCTGAGCTCCACCTCCTAACCATGTGGCGAAGAAGTTCGAGCTCAAGGCGAACAACCTGTTTCTTGGTCATGAAGGTGTCCAAAACCTTGACCCTTGTCAAGGTCATGCACTGGTTCGCAAAGCCAAGTTCAGTAACCACCCAATTTGCCCAGCTAGTGGCCTCATTGTAAGGGAACTCAAGTGGATCGACATGGCATAGAAACAACCCACTTTCGATGCAGCATTAGGAAATGGGCATGGGATCAATAGAAGGGAACGAGTTTAAGGAAGGCTCATCCTTCTTGAAAGCCTTGTTCTGAGAACTAAGAGGAGGCGGTGACCTACCTCGCTGAAGGCAGTCCTTGGTAGTGAAGGACCCATCCACTGCAGTTAAGCACTTTGGTGATTTCGCAGCCATAACACACCTATAGAAAGCAAGCGTCAAACCATAGATACTACAAGCTAGTGCAACATGCAGGAAGAAATATGCAAGCATGCAAAGTGAAGCATGACAATGAATCTACCTTGGGAAAGCAAGCAAGCACGCCCCGGGAAAGCAAAACGGTACATTCATAAAATTCAAAGCCTTTCATGCAAAAGTCGAAGACTTTAACATGGGATTATTTTTCCTACATGCTATCACACAAAACACATGCACATTTCCCTACACATGCCATGCTATCAAAGCCCTATAAGATCTAGCCACGGAAAGTATGTTATACGCATAATCTAGCAAAAACAGGCTATATGCATTCAAACTAATCATGCTAAGTAGATCGATGTAATTAATTGATTGATCCCACTCAAGCATGCATCAACATGCAAGCAAGCCAAGCTCGATGACAATTGCATAATATACATGAAAAGCAGGAAAGAAATCACAGAAAGCAACCCAAGGAGTGGAGTTTGATTTCAAAGGAAAAAGCCGCACCCCTTGTGTGCCCATGCTGAAGCCCCAAAATGTTTGGAAAGCATAATCAAAGGGAAGAACTGAAGCCTAATTTCATCACCAGGGCAAATAGAGAAGGCAAAAAAGGGAAGAAAAATTAAAAAATGGTCAAGGGAAGAACTTCCTCACCTGAAAAAAGCCTTGTCGCAAAGCACAGAGAAGCACGAACGGGATGGCACAACCCAACACAGAAAGTAAAGAGGAATTTGAAAGAAAGGTAGTTATGGGAAATTTGAAGAATGAAGGAGAATTAAAAGATGAGAAGGAAGATCAAGGACAAATTAAATACTTGTCCTAAGGAGAAGAGCAATTTGTAATGATTACCAAGTGGATGCGAGGGAATACCTAGAGTTTCTCCATATGATTGGATATGCATGGGAAGTAAGGGAGCACAACGATAGGGAGTTATCAGCTGCCACGTGGGAAGAGGAAGAGTCATATTAGGAAGCCCACGTTAAAAAAAAGAATCCCTTGGGCTTGGGGTTGATTATTCAACCCACTCAAGGTTTCTCATAGCCTAAATAATCAAGGGGGCTAATGTTGGGGCCCAGAAATGTTGCACACCAATCCAACCAAGTCTCAAGAGCCAATCGTTATGCAAAGCCTACATTCAAGCCCAAATACATACCATGCCATAGTGATTAACCCGGATATTCACACCATGCTCATGCCTATTCATCACGCCATGCTTCCTCATGCTAGTCACTATTCATGCTAATCCCAAGTCATATATTTGGGGCTAGATTATGGTATGGATGGTTACGAAAGGTTATTAGGTCTACGTGGAATTGAGGTCATGGAAGACTTTAGGATGGTTGGAGGCCCAAAGATCCAAGCCTAGACCTTTTACATTTCATGCAGGCATCATTGAGAAAGAACTAGCCTAGTTTACCCTTTTCCCTAGCGAGTCAACCCCCTTAGTTAAAACTAAACTAGATTCTTGCATTAAATGCATGCTAAACCCAACAAGTCAGGCATTCAACGTTGACTTTCCCTTCCTAGCTTGCACAGACAACCAATGCGTGAAAGTCATGAAGCGTGCTACCAAAAGTAGCACTTGCGAAAAGTCGTGCCTCAGGAAGAAGCAAACTGCAAGTCGTTATAGTGTAGCTATCTTACCCCAAAAGGGGAATAATAGAAAAGTTAGGGAGAAATGAGGGGAAGACCAAGCCACAAAGGGAGATTCCCTTAAAGCCTAGAGAAGAACCATTTACCTACATTAGGAGGGAAAAACCATTAGAGAAAAGAGAACACCAATGGAGGGAGAACAACAAAAGGTAACACAAACTACACATCTCCATTGGGTTAGTTTAAAACCTAAATTTAGGCTTTAACCCAAAAGTTAGAGATGGTTTGACGCAATTTCTCATCTTTTTTCTTTTTTCTTTGAATTTAATGAAATAATATTAGAGAGCAAATGGAGACGTGTAATTTATGTTATATATTACCACAAAGGGATGAGGATTGGAGAGGGGGAAAATGGTAAGATAACGGGAAAAGATAAACTTTTAGCAAAGGAGAGTCAAACCTAATTTGTTGCAACATTGGATCATATGTAGTCCTCACTACTCTTTATTTTTAGAGTCAATTTTAACAATTGTGGCAATACTTCAATTAAAAAGTACATCAATTAGCTGGATTGTAAAGGTTATAGATTTAACAATCAAATTTTGATGTAAACAACAATGTTGTATGCTCGTTAATGTTATAAAAAGTGTTACTATGCTTTTCTACGTATCGCTTTCTCAAGTTCCAATGCCTTCTCAAATCTTTTCACAAGTTCAAAGGCCTCCTAAACCTTCAAAGAGTAAATGTCCAAAAAGAAAGGGAAAGAAAAATGTTGAGGTAGTGACTTGAAGCACCAAAACTTTTTTGTTGAATTGCATAAACAATTTTTTTTCTTCGGGTTGTACTAATGCCATAAAGCATATTGAAGAACTTTGTTTGAACTTTAATTTCAGTATGGTAAATTTAACTTTCAACGGGGTAAACTAATGCCATAAGGTATTTTGATGTTGAACTTTGTTTTAGCTAGGTTGTATTAATGTCATAAAGCATTTAGTTTACAAATGACTAGGTTTTGGACTTCTGAGTTTGTTTGAATGTTGAATACTTGTTAGGTCTAAACTGAAGCCAAAACTGTTTGAAACCTAACTGAACCAAAACCAAATTTGGTTCTATTTAGGTTCACATCGTAAAATCAAACTAACTTGGACCAAAATAAATTTCAATTTCAATTTTACTCAAAAACCACACTGAACCAAACCGTGCCCACCCCTACATGGCTTCAAATTTAGTTTTGTAGACTCGCTTGGAGATGCTCATATTTATTTAACCATTTGAAAACGATGAATTTCTATTCAGAGAAAAACAAAGATAAACGAAGGGTAGTCTATTAACACACTCATTTTACCTCCCACACACCCTTATTAATACTTTTACACTGATATTCTTCAATTCATTTGATCCGATGGATAAAAATTAAAATAATGTGTAAGATGTAAAAATGAGTGTGGATGCCACCACCCTAAATGAAAAGTTATAAAATAGTTAAAACTAAATTAAATAAAAAACCTTACCAAAATGGGAGGAAACAACCTTAAGGCATTGCCATAGTGGAATAGCCAGATTTTCATGTATCATGAAAAATTTAGGACAGTGGCAAAAAATAACCATGAAAAAAGGGAGAGATAAAGGTAGCATGATAGTTCGTGTGGAGGCCTAGGTTTAAGAACTAACAATGTCTTGTTCAAAAAAAAAAAAAAAAAAAAACACTAACAATGTCATATCTATTAAAAAAAAACTAACAATGTATTATGAAACTTGGTATATCAAGTCGTATTTTCAACATACTGAAAAAAAAATTCCTTTTGGTATTCTAGGTTTTTTGTTTTTTGGTTTTTTTTTAACAAACGATAATTACTCTAAGGGAGAGAGGGTGAGCTTAGCCTCACAATAGTTTAGCAATATGGTTCAAATACACCTTTGGTGAGAATTGAACCTAAGACCTCTCATTTATAAGTAAAAAAGAAATACCACTACACGTTAATATTAAGTGATAGAATTCTAGTTAAGAGAAGGGAAATTTGGTATGTTGATTGTTTGACCATTTTTGTTCTTTCTAATTTATCTTATCTAAACTACTTATTCATACAATCTTGTTTGTCAATCAAAATTTCATGAAATTACCATTTTGACCTCACACCAAAAGGATGTAAAAATAAAATACACAAGTCATTGAGCAAGTACATGCAACATAAACTCTGTTGTTTTTAACACCAACCTCACATCCATGTAAGCTTAACACCCCTATTTAAAAATTAAAAAAATATGCCCACTATTGTGGCTTATTTTAATCTGACAAGGGAGAGAGGAGGCGCGGCAGAGAGAGTAGGGAGAGAGATGTGTTTGTAAGGTTGTGTAGAGGATGTGTTATTTCTCTACACAATGCCTTTATTTATAGTAATAAGGGAGGGAAAAATCCATCTCCTCCAAGGAATACAAGTCCTAATAGGGAAGAATAACTAGTATCAAATCTAATCTAGAATTTACACAATCACACTTTAATACCATGTTTATAACACTCCCCCTTGAGTGTGTAAATACTCAAGTAGATTCAGCATCATGTAGAGTTGATGAAGTCGACTCGCCGACAATGATTTTAGAAACACGCTAATCTCAAACAAAGAAGGAACTTGCATATGGAACTAAGTCTCACAAAAAAAAAAAAAACCCAATGACAATGGTAAAACCCAAGTAGGGACAAAACCCATAGTCTAAAGAAACATGTGTGAGAAAATGCATAGTCAAATGAAACGTCTAGGGGACGTCATCAAGGAAATGATCAACCTAAGGTAAGTGCCTCATCAAAACCTTGATAGGTAGCAAAAACCCAAAGGGAAAAATGCTCTTAATCGTAGGGAAAAAGAGTATATTAAGATCAAGCAAGTATACTTTAGGATACTCCTCCTAAGGTTGACATAATTCCAAAGAGAACTAACAATGTTACAACTCAGAAAGTTTACACATACATATTCCTTGAACAAGCTTCTGAAACGTCGCATTCGGTAGTGATTTTGTGAAGAGGTCTGCCAGGTTGTCTTGTCAACGAATTTGCATGACTTCAATCTTCTGATGCTCTTGTTGCTGATGTGAAAAAAAAACTTCGGCGCAATGTGCTTAATGTTGTCTTCTTGATGTAACCCTTCTTGAGTTGTTTGATGCATGTTACATTATCTTCATAGATCTTTATGGGGATGTTAATGATGGGGTAAAGATCACAAAAGCTTCGAATATAGCCCATAATTATTCTCAGTAAGAAGTATTCATGAGTAGCTTCATGGAAGACGAGTATTTCAGCATGGTTAGAGAAGTGGCAACTAAGGTCTTTTTGTTGACCTCCAAGATATTGCAGTGCCTCCAATGGTAAAGATGTAACCTGTTTGAGAGCACACCTTATGCAAGTCAGATAAGTAACCTACATTGACATAACCAAAAAGGCGGGAATTGACTTGAGAATCGAGGGCGCTTGTGGCATCACTCAAGGATCTGTAGAGATATAACAAACCCAAATCCATAGTACCCTTAAGATAACAGAAGATGTCTTTAACATCAGTCCATTGTCTGCATATTGGTGTATTTCTGTATCTTGCTAAAAGATAAACAACAAAGAAGATGTCGGGTCTAGTGCATTGAGCTAAGTACAATAAATTGCCTATCGCACTTAAGATAAGGAAATTCGGGTTCCAAAATCTCTTTTTCATCCTCATTCGAACGAAAGGAATGTTATTTTGCATCTAACAATTGAATGACCATAGGTGTACTCGAATGCTTCACTTATCCTCGTTAAAGCGGTGTAACACCTTCTGGGTGTAGTTCAATTAACGTACTAAGATTCCATCTGAACGATGTTCTATCTCGATATCGAGTCTTTGATAAGATCTTTCATCTCAAATTCTGACTTCAGGTGCTTGGCAGTTCTCCTGAGCTCTTCAGGAGTTTCGATGAGTTTCATGTCGTTGACATAAACTGCAACAATCACAAAACCGGAATGTGATTTCTTAATGAACACGTAAGGTCATAGTTTGTTATTCACATATCCCTAACTAGTCAAATACTCACTTAGACAATTATACCACATTCTTTCAGATTGCTTCAAAACATAGAGTAAATGCCTTAGTCGAATTGAGACTTTGTTTCAAGGTTTGAAACTATTTGATCTAATCAAAGTAAGTCCTTCAGGTACTTTCATATAAATTTTTGTATCAAGCTCCTCATAGAGATACGCAGTTACTACGTCCATAAGTTGCATGCTTAGTTTCTTGGAAATTACCAAACTGATTAGGTAGCGAAAAGTAATCACATCCATAATGGGTGAAAAAGTTTCATCATAGTCAATCCCGGGGCGTTGTGAGAAGTCTTAAACAACATGAGCTTTATAACGCACAATTTTGTTCTTCTCATTATGCTTCTGAATAAAACCCACTTGTAGCCAACTGGCTTCACATGTGGATGAGTAGGAGCTATAAGTCCAAACACCTTACGTTTCACAAGCGAATCAAGTTCAACATGGATTGTTTGTTTCCAGTTTGACCAATCAGTTATATATCAACATTCATCAATAGAACATGGTTCAGTGTCATCGCATAACATGATCTCAGTAGCTACCACATACGCTAATGCATCGTCGATTATCATCTCATTCTACACCAAACATCATCCAAGCTAGCATAATGGACCAAAATTTTGCGATTCTCGGAGGGTGAATTCGTCTCTTCAATGGCGCTTTTGTAATCTAGAATTTCTTCTTGAGTTTGATAGAATGAGTAAGCAATGGTCAAATTCACAATAGGCTCAGTGGCCTGTGCCATGGGTTTCCTCTTTCGAGGGTGTGAATCTTTTGAACCAAGAGGTTTGCCACGCCTTTATGTAGGGGCAAAAGATTGTCTAGCCACTAATGTACGTGGATTAGCCATGTAGGGTGTCCCATGCCTCTAGAAAGGAAATCTGTCGTACATTTGGTACATCCATCTTTACAGGCACATTTGTAGCTGGAATATGCGATCTTGTTACTCTCACTAGATCTGTTAAAGCATCTGGCATGCTCTGAGCTACGCTATAAAGATCTAATATGCCTTGCACTTCAATTTTAGACAAAACGGTGCGGGGATCTAAATAAGACAAAGTGGGAATCGTCCATGATAATTCGTTTCATTCTTCAGGAACGGGGACGTTCTTAACTCCCTTTAACGATGGGAAGATTATCTCATAGAAATGACAATCCGCGAAATGAGCAGTAAAAAGATCGCCTGCCAAAGGTTCTAAGTAACGGATAATTAAAGGAGAATCATATCTAACATAGATTCTCATCCTTCGCTAAGGCCCAATTTTTTTACGTAAGGGCGGCGAAATCGGCACATAGTGCCCCACAACCAAAAACGGGCATATACGATATGTTAAGTTTGTATCTATTAACCAAATGAAGGGCACTATATGGTTGGGTCACAACACGCCTCAAGCAGACCAACATGGTTGTGTGCAATATTGCAGGGCCCCAAACAATGATCGGGAGCTTGGTACGTATGACCAATGATCGAGCAATCATTTGTAAGTGCTTAATGAATGCCTTTGTAGGCCATTCTAGGTGAGAACATGGGGTACATGATGTTCAACTTCAACCCTAACTGACATGCAATAATCATCAAAAGTTTTAGATGTGAATTCTCCAACATTATCCAATCGAATATATTTGATTGGATAATCAGGATGGTGAACCCTGAGCTTGATAACTTGAGCCAAAAATTTAGAGAAAACAGCGTTCCTTGTGGACAACAAACACATGTGTGACCAACATGTGGAAGCGTCAACCAAATTGTCTGCAATGAGGATGATTTAAGCAAATCTTGTCATAGGAAGGCTTAATGATAAGCTTTCCCAAATAGTAGGTTTGGCATGCGATTCCTTGAATCGAACCTAAACTTTGGGTTATTGGATGCCCGTGTGAAGATTTGAGGATACGATGCATTGTTGTTCATCCTGGGTGTCCCAAACGATCATGCCAAAGTATAATTTCACGTGCAGTCCTTGAGGTAGGGCATACCACATAGTGGTTCTCTATAGGACGTATGGTTGTAGCATACAAACCACTCGGGATACACTCCATCTTCTCTAGAATATGCTTTTGGCCATATTTGTAAGAAGTGATGCACATAAATTCAACTATATTTTCTACATAGGTTTAAGCGTGGTAATTATTGTCTCATATGTCTTTGAAGCTCAACAACATTCTCTTGGAACGTGGAGAATAAAGTGCCTCATCAATGGTCAAGATCGTACCATTGGACAACATTGTACATGTCTTATCGTATCCTTCGATCAGGTTGGATGGGCCTAAGAGGGTTGTCAGATATGCATTCTTACATACGAAGTTAGTGAAACAGATGCGTTCACGTAAAACGGTGTGCGTGGTTGCATTGTCTTCCAAACAACTAACTTTCCCAGTAGTCATACCTAGAAAGTAAAATTAATTTGAATAGGGCACATATATAAAAGTTCTAAAAACAAATATCCATTCAAAATAATTTAAGTATTTGAGGATGGTAATTAAAAAAACTTAATATCCAAAATTAAAACAAATCACCAACAAATAATCCAAACATAAAGGAAAATTATTCAAACTTAAACAAAAAAAAACAAGGGGGGGTTCGCCCACTTAGTGGAATTCAGCCTCAGGGGTCTAAAATTCAACTAAAAAACTGGTCCATGTCTAAGATTTTAATCTTTCATAGGGGTAACAGCCTCTTGAAAATAAAAAACCTCCATCTAGGTACTTTTCGGTTCATCCACTTGCATAAAGTTTGATTCAAACTTTTTACGATGAAAATGACATTCAATAACAACCTTCGGAGGAGCACGAAAAACACGTGACCAATGGTCCTTTGAACTAGAGCGGTAACACATATTTGCATCCATGGTGTCAGGTGTTTTGCCCTTGTTCTTGAAGTTCGAGGCTTTAAGAGCGAGGTTAACCTTGACGGGGTGGCTTTTGGTCGCCTCTGCCACGTCTATGTTGGCGTTTTGGGTGTTGGTTTGTGCTATAGTGTGCTTCAGGCAGAGCGATCGCCCTAGTAAGTTGAGCTTGATGATTCTTCATCAACAGCTGATTTTGCTTTTCAGCAATAAGTAAAACAAATATCAAATCTGAAAACTTAGTGAACTTCTGAACCATATATTGTTGTTGTAGGACAATATTTGCAGCAGAGAAGGTCAAATGGGTCTTCTCCAGAAAGATCTTCTTCGTTCAAGTCCTCATTACAGAACTTAAAAAGTGATCAGATTCGACAAACTTCATAATTATATTCATTCACAAACTTGAAGTCTTGGAAGTGCAGATACTGCCAGTCGTGTCTTGCTTCAGGCAAGAAGATGTCTTTTTGGTGATTGAAACGATCGGCCAAAGTGACCCAAAATGCTTATGGATCTTCCTCAGCAAGGTACTCGACTTATAGTGCATCATGAATATGCCTCCAGATGGAGATCATGGCAGTGGCTTTCTTAGCTTCGCCAACCGAGTCATCTATCTCAACTTTAATAGCTGGGCACAAATTCTTTACGGTGAGGTGGAGCTTCACATCTTGGACCCACTTGAGGTAGTTTTTTTTCTAAATACCTCTAAAGCGGTGAAGTCGAGTTTGTTCAAATTTGACATGTCCCTATCACAAAGTAAATGGACAAGAATGTGGTTAGTCTAATGGAGACAAATCAATCCATTCACATAGGAGTAGAACATTCAGGTTCTAATAGACATTTATTGGTTTAAAGTTACACGAAAAGCTTTGGGTTTTCACGGGTGATGTTTTAAGAAAAACTTCAAGCTTTCAAACAAGGCATGTTTAAAAAAACTTCAGGTTTCGAAAGAATTATGAACTTCAGGTTCATATGTTCTTGTAGACAAACACAAATATATATACATAAATATGCAACCAAAATATGCAAATAGGTCTTCGGGGCCTATAACTATAATTGAATTAATTATTTGGACTTCGGGCCAAAATTAAAGTTCAGACGAAAAATTATAAACCTAAAGGGTCTAAAAAAATAGGTGACTAAAACTCAGGGCCCAAAATAGTGGGCCGAAGCCCATGGGTAGGTTGAGTAAATTGATGATGTGAGGTCCAGGCCTAAAAATGGGCTATGATAGGCATGGGCCTAGCTCCAGGCAGGCCGATGGTAACACGGGTGGGCTGCAGGCCCAATAAACCAGAGGCCCAGATGGCTGTTGATTAAGTACAACGTGGTACGGTGCACCAATACTCCAGCATCGGGCTGGGATCATGTGCAGATGGGTACACGGATGCACTAGCCAAGGCTGGGATCTAGTGTGTCGCAGATACAGGGACACTATAACCCACATGATGGTGTCACGGGTCAAGTCGAACAAGGGGGCCCAAATTGTACAGAGGAGGGCATGTTCACGTAGGCCCAGACACAGAGGCCCTAGACAAAGGGCTTGCTCCGACGTGGCGCAGGCACACATACACACCAGCATAAGGCTGTGATCGTGCGTGGCATTGGTTCTTGGGCAATAATCACTAAAGCTTAAAAGGCTGGTGATGTGGGTCAAAGTAGCAAGCACAAGCAAGCCTAAAAAGTTGTTGTGCTATATGGATAAAAGGAAACCGAGGCCCGTCAGGGCTTGCGTTGGATTTGTAGGCCATTCTAGCGGCGCTGGGTGTAGGAATCCGCGGGAGACGTTCAACGACACCACTTCAGGGGATTTTTCCTTGGTCAAGGCAAGCCATGGTTCATCGGAGAACCAAGTTTTGGCAATGAAGGTAAAGCCTCAACATCAGTGGTGTGTGAACTAAAGGGATTCAACGTGAATCCCGTGAAAAACTCACAAAATTCTTTTGGAATTTTTTAAGATTGTTATTGAAAATGATGAATTTCATCCAAATTTCATGACTACAGGTCGTAATCTAGTCAGAAAATTCGATAGAGGAGGTCTCGACTTCAGGCCGAGGGTTTGGGCTAGGGATGATGGTGCCAAAACGTACCACTTGGTTCTTTGGGCTTGCAGCCTTGTGACTCGTGGTTGGGCTGGGCTCGCCAAGCCGACGTTGGTTACTGGCCTAGTGTTGGTGGCTTGCACGGCGACTTGGCTCGAAGCCACTGCAAACAGGGTTTCCAATCGAAATCCTAATTTAATTAATTAATTTATTTTTAGTATAATCATGCATATTCAACATATAATTCAATGCATGAATATATATTTGATGCAATTCATGGCAATATCAATTCACATAATTCAATAATTATGAATATAATGCATACACAATTTATGTAGAATCTAAAATTCAAAAAAACGTAAAGTTGGGTAATGCATTATGGTGAATGTTCATATGCTATCAGGGCTGCAAAAATGTCGAGATAAAAACCGTTGTTTTGGAAGAATCTGATTGCGTTATGATATTAATGAACTGGTTTGATGCAGAAAACTTTCACGTTAGATTCCTAAGCGCAGTGGTAAGAGCGTGTTGATAACGTGCTGTGGCTTATTTTAATCTGACAAGAGAGAGAAAAGGTGCGTTAGAGAGAGAGTAAGGAAATAGATGTGTTTGTAAGGTTGTTTAGAGGATGTGTTATTCTCTCTACACATTGCCTTTATTTATAGTAATAAGTAAGGTTCTAAAAGACGTTAGGCGCTAGTCAGGCGACGGGCTGGGCCCTAGTGCCTAGGTGGACTAGGCAGATTTAAGTAAATCTATTATATTTCGTGTAAATAAATGTCAGTTTATACTTAAAATACATATAATTTCATCATAAACTACATAATAGAATGACATATATATTATAAAGTATTGGAACATAATGAGGAACAAGCATATAATGTGTGTTCATTTAAGTATTCAACAAGTCTTTTACAATTTATTGAAAAAATAAAATGCAAAATGAAAGTTATTTGTTTTCTGTCTAAGTGAGTCGCAACTTAGGCAAGTGTCTAGGTGGGTCTGGACGGGTTAGGCGGGTGCCTAGACGGTCTAGGCAGACATCTCAACAGGTCTAGGAGCCATTTCTTAAGTTTCAAACGCCTAGACATTAATCGGGGCGGTGGTCAGCCGCCTAGCGCCTAAGTGGGGCCTAGGCGGCGCTAGGCGGGGATTTTTAGAATCATGGTAATAAGGGAGGGAAAAATCCTTCTCCTCCAATGAATACAAGTCCTAATAGGGAAGAATAACTAATATCAAATCTAATCTAGAATTTATACAATCACACTTTAATACAATGATTATAACACCATAAAAGAAACTGTCCCATCATTGTACTATTTTTTTCATAACTGATTTGTTTTTTGAAGAATTTTAAAATCCAATCACACTCTTTTATAAAATAAAACAAAAAACAAATTAAGATCAAATGGTTCACAGGCATCTGCTAATATAGATAAGGAGTAATGTTAGACCTACCATTTATTTGTATTAGGTTAATAGGGATATAGCCCACGAACGCATATGATACCATACAATCTTTATTAAATAGATGATACAAATAGATTGTAAGAATAACATTTTGATAAATAAAAGGCCAAGACCCAATAAACTGTTAGAGCAACTCCACCCATGGAGCCCTCCCCCCTGGCAATCCACTATTGAATCAACCCTTTTGAACAGTAACTGCCTTTAATGAATAGTAACTGCCATTAATGAACAGTAATTATCATTTGCATCTCCATCCTTAGAGCCCTCCCCCTGGCAATAGGCAATAAAATATTAGTTTTTTTTTGTTTGTTTAAATAATACAAAATAAAATTATTTGTAATTTCGGATAAGATTTTTTAAATCGTTCTCGTTTCGCCACGTGTTATTTTATAAAAAAAACAATTATTTAGTGATGGATTTCGATAAGATTTTTATCCAATGTCATCGTGCCACGTGTCGTTATCCGTAAAGGAATTATGAGTAACTTCAACCCAGCTAGTGCACAACGCAACATCTTCAAGAAGCGACCAATTTGTACCTGCATCGGTAGTCATTTTGTGGAAAAAAATTGGATTGAAACTTTGAGAGAAAGATAGAAATTTGATTGAAAGTAGTTGAGAAAATATGAAATTGTGGTGTAAGGTAGATGGAGAAGAAGTGGTATTTATAGAAAAGTAAAAACAATTTTTTACAAATTTTTTTCAGATTTTTTACAATTTTTTCGGATTTTTTACAATTTTTTTTTAAATTTTTATTCAAAAAATTAATCTCTACCGTTGGATTTTAAAAAATTTGAATTCCAACACTCCAGATTGTGCCACGTGTCACAACGGTAACTTTTTTTAATTTTAAAACTATTTTTTTTTAATTTATAAAGCAGATTAATATCAACCGTTGATCTCAGATCGAACGGTTGATATAAAATCAGTTTTTTTTTATTACCGTTGCAAATCGGATGGTTCTTATTAAAGAACCGTTGGGATCGAACGGACCGTGGAAAGCCACGTGGCTTCCCAACGGTAACTGGGATGTCTAAGCGCGCGGGCCCTCCCCCCTGAAATCCTGTGGGGCGACGCGCCCCCACTCGCGAGTGAGGGGCACGCGCCTAACACAAAAAAAATTAAAAAAAAGGCCGGACCCAGCCCTGGCGTCAGCGTGAAGTCACAAGGCTCGGGGACCAGGCCTGTCAATTTTTCACGGGCCTGCAACTCAGGCTCCCACCCTCACTCGGGCCCTTCACCGCTGGACCTCCTCCCACCAGCCCTCAGGCCCTTTCCTGGAGCCTGTCCCCCGAGCAACAAGGATGGCTGGAGTTGCTCTTAGAGAATCCCATGTTCGTGCTCAGACATAAACCCTTCTACTTGTTCGAACGCCTTCCCTCCCTCTCTCTTCCATTTATTCAAAAAATTAATCTCTGCCGTTGGATTTTAAAAAATTTGAATTCCAACACTCCAGATTGTGCCACGTGTCACAACGGTAACTTTTTTTAATTTTAAAACTTTTTTTTTTTAAATTTATAAAGCAGATTAATATCAACCGTTGATCTCAGATCGAACGGTTGATATAAAATCAGTTTTTTTTTTTATTACCGTTGCAAATCGGACGGTTCTTATTAAAGAACCGTTGGGATCGAACGGACCATGGAAAGCCACGTGGCTTCCCAACGGTAACTGGGATGTCTAAGCGCGCGGGCCCTCCCCCCTGAAATCCTGTCGGGCGACGCGCCCCCACTCGCGAGTGAGGGGCACGCGCCTAACACAAAAAAAATTAAAAAAAAGGACGGACCCAGCCCTGGCGTCAGCGTGACGTCACAAGGCTCGGGGACCAGGCCTGTCAATTTTCCACGGGCCTGCAACTCGGGCTCCCACCCTCACTCGGGCCCTTCACCGCTGGACCTCCTCCCACCAGCCCTCAGGCCCTTTCCTGGAGCCTGTCCCCCGAGCAACAAGGATGGCTGAAGTTGCTCTTAGAGAATCCCATGTTCGTGCTCAGACATAAACCCTTCTACTTGTTCGAACGCCTTCCCTCCCTCTCTCTTCCATTTATTCAAAAAATTAATCTCTGCCGTTGGATTTTAAAAAATTTGAATTCCAACACTCCAGATTGTGCCACGTGTCACAACGGTAACTTTTTTTAATTTTAAAACTATTTTTTTTTAATTTATAAAGCAGATTAATATCAACCGTTGATCTTAGATCGAACGGTTGATATAAAATCAGTTTTTTTTTTTATTACCGTTGCAAATCGGACGGTTCTTATTAAAGAACCGTTGGGATCGAACGGACCGTGGAAAGCCACGTGGCTTCCCAACGGTAACTGGGATGTCTAAGCGTGCGAGCCCTCCCCCCTGAAATCCTGTCGGGCGACGCGCGAGTGAGGGGCACGCGCCTAACACAAAAAAAATTAAAAAAAAGGCCGGACCCAGCCCTGGCGTCAGCGTGACGTCACAAGGCTCGGGAACCAGGCCTGTCAATTTTCCACGGGCCTGCAACTCGGGCTCCCACCCTCACTCGGGCCCTTCACCGCTGGACCTCCTCCCACCAGCCCTCAGGCCCTTTCCTGGAGCCTGTCCCCCGAGCAACAAGGATGGCTGGAGTTGCTCTTAGAGAATCCCATGTTCGTGCTCAGACATAAACCCCTCTACTTGTTCGAACGCCTTCCCTCCTTCTCTCTTCCATTTTGTTCTTTCTCTTCTTCTAACTACCTTAACCGCCATCTCGATTCTTTCCTGTCTGACCAACTTCCAACTTTGCAGCATCTCTCTCAGTCCCACGCTCTCATTGTATCGTCTGGAAACTCAAACAACATCTTCATTGCCGCAAAGCTCATCTCTCTCTATGCGTCTCTCTCCAGACCCACGTTCTCCACCAAATTATTTGCTTCAGTTTCTCCCAAAGATACCTTTCTTTGGAACTCCATAATCAAAACCCATTTCTCAAATGCCAATTACTCGAAAGCCCTCGATTTCTTTTTCCAAATGCGGTGTTCGGATTTTTCTCCTAACCAATTTACTCTTCCGATGGTGGTTGCCTCGTGTGCCGAGTTGATGTTGCTTGACCATGGTAGCAGTGTTCATGGGTTGGCTAAGAAACTCGGGAACTTCGCGGGTAATTCGGCAGTTGGGTCTTCTTTTGTGTATATGTATTCAAAGTGTGGTCGAATGGAGGATGCATCTCTTATGTTTGATGAAATTACTGTGAGAGATGTGGTTTGTTGGACCGCGCTTATAATTGGGTATGTGCAGAATGATGAGGGCGAGAAGGGTTTGGAGTATCTTTGTGAGATGCATAGGGTTGGTAGCATTGGTGAGAGGCCAAATTTCAGAACGTTAGAAGTTGGGCTCCAAGCTTGTGGGGACCTGGGTGCTTTAGTAGAAGGTAGATGCTTGCATGGTTTTGTAGTGAAAAGTGGGACTGGGTGTTCTGGAGATGTTAAATCTTTGCTTTTGTCCATGTATTCCAGATGCGGGACACCTGAAGAATCTTATCTTTCATTTTGTGATGTAGAAAATAAAGATGTTATATCTTGGACGTCAGTTATTGGTGTTTATGCTAGATCTGGGTTAATGACTGAATGCTTAAGTTTGTTTCGGGAAATGCACGATAGTGATATATATCCAGATGAAATTGTTGTCAGTTGCGTGCTTTCAGGGTTTAGAAATTCATCCAATGTCAATGAAGGAAAGGCCTTCCTAGGATTAGTCATGAGGCAAAATTATGCATTGAGTCAGAATATTCATAGTGAACTACTGTCCCTGTACTGCAAGTTTGAGTTGTTGACTCTTGCAGAGAAGCTCTTTAGCGGAATGCAGCACCAGAGCAAAGAGTCTTGTTACACTATGCTTTATGGCTATGGTAAGATGGGACAGCATACAAAATGCATAGAACTGTTTAGGAAGATGAAACATCAAAGCATTGGAGCTGATTTGAATGGCTTGATATCTGTGATTTGTTCGTGTTTTCAGACGGGAGCAATCCATCTTGGCCGATCACTTCATTGCTTTATAATTAAGGTTTCTATGGATGAAAATGTCTCAGTAGCCAACACACTCATAGACATGTATGGAAAAATTGGTTATTTGACCATTGCAAGGAGAATTTTTTCTAGGACACAGAAATATATTATAACATGGAACTCATTGATCTCATCTCACACTCACAATGGACATTATTTTGAGGCCATAGCCCTATTTCATAAGATGATTGCAGAAAACTTCATGCCCAACTCAGCAACATTGGTAACAGTGCTTTCAGCTTGCTCTCATCTCGCATCTCTGGAAGAAGGAAAAAAGGTTCATTGTTACATTAAGGAAAGACATCTTGAGATCAATTTATCCCTTGCCACTGCATTAGTTGATATGTATGCAAAATGTGGGCAACTTGAGAAATCAAGAGAATTTTTCAACTCAATGGAAGATAGGGATGTCATTTCTTGGAATGTGATGATCTCAGGTTATGCAACACATGGACATGCAGAATCTGCAATAAAACTTTTCCGCGAGATGGAAGATTTAAATGTTAAACCAAATGAACTCACCTTTCTCGCTCTCCTCTCAGCATGTAATCACTCAGGGCTGGTTGAAGAAGGGAAATATCTGTTTCTTAAAATGCAAGATCTTTCCCTTCAACCACATTCGAAGCACTATGCTTGTATGGTAGGTATTCTTGGCAGGTCCGGTAAACTGCAAGAAGCGGAAGATTTGGTTCTGTCAATGCCCATTTCTCCTGATGGTGGTGTGGGGATCATTGTTAGGTGCCTGCAAGATTCACAATGAAATTGAGTTGGGCGTAAGGGTTGCAAGGCATGCTATAAAATCTGATCCAGAAAATGATGGCTACTATATAATGCTTTCGAACTTGTATAGTTCTATTGGGAAGTGGGAGGCAGCTATAAATGTGAGAAAAATGATGGAGGACAAGAGCATTGGAAAGACAAAGGGTTGGAGTGTGGTCTAACTTGTGTAGTTAAGAGAAACGGAAATCAGTTTACAAAAGGAGTAATCAGGAGAGCATTGGAAAGACAAAGGGTTGGAGTGTGATCTAACTTGTGTAGTTAAGAGAAACGGAAATCAGTTTACAAAAGGAGTAATCAGGATCTACTTCATTCACTTACAGAAAAGGAAAAAGTTTGATCCTGTGTCCCGAGTTTCAGTCCACCACCAGCAAAAACAAGGCCATGACCACTACTGAACTAATTTTGAGGTAATATCGTTGTTCAGTGCGCTGTACTGCTTTTAACCATGTGATACTGATAGCCTGTTGGAGATAACTGTCGAGATATACACGCATTACAGAATGATTTTCATGCTCTGTTAGTAGAATTGCATTCATATCTTCTCCAAAAATGAACCATACTGATAATTGATTTCAGAAAACACTACCTTTTTCTTCCTGCTTGATTTTTAGATTTTATTTCTTAGAACATAGCTACGGCATTAGGAGCATGGTTGAAGAGTAAACTTAATTGTCCCGTTCTCCGGTCCATGGATGCCTATTGAACATGGATCAGAAGACAATGTTAGGTTGTAAGCTACTTTATTAGCTACTTATGCTTTTGTGTGCTTGTATACATTCATTTGTTGATTTCTTGAAACCATGAGAGTGCATCAGCTGGCTGTTTTATTTCCTACACTAAAAATCTCAAGCATTTGGAGTTGGATTTCGGAGAACTGCCAAATCCAAATGTTCCTTTAATCCCTCAGGATAGTGGAGATTTACTAATTTTTTGATCCCCTGAGCGATTACAGAACGTTTGAACCTCAATGTTAATAAAGTATTTATTGAAGGTTTCAGGTTGAAGAAATGCCTTATGTTAAGAGAATGCCCTTTCTTATTTTGCATGTATACAAAATCCCTAGTTTGCTCAGGGCTTCTAGAATTTTAACATATTCGATTGAGTGAGACTTACATTTGATCAAATCCCATGTCTTCATAAACTAGGATAAATTTAGTGTTTAGGGGAAGTTGTGTTGTATGCTGCAGTACTATGTATTATTGACAGAAAAAAAAAAAAAAGGAAAACTAATGAAAAGAGCTTGAGAGCTTGAAAACTTTAACTTTAAACAATAAGGACAAAATAAATAGTTAAGTGAATAGTACCATGTTGACTTTTTAGTGTAAAAATATGGTTTTTCGTTAAAGTGAACAGTACCGAGAGTTTTTTGTTAAAGTTTAAAAAAAAAAACCATGTTCTCTTAAATGGAAATTTTGACAATATTTTGTAGCATTGAATGATACGATGAATGCTTGAGATTGAAAGTAGAATATCTAAACAGTTGTGTGTTTAGGGTTTAAGGATTCTCTCCTCTCTCTTTTTATTTTTTATTTTTTTATTTTTTTATTTTTTTTCTTCCTTCCTCTCCTTGAACGCTCAGAATTTTATCTTATAAACAAAAGGGGAAAAAAGTAGAGAGAGAAGGATAAAAAACTGTGAGAGGATGCGAGGGAGGGGAGCGGAAAAGGAAGGGGGGGACCATCCAAGTGGCAAAGCCTAATCTAACTAAATACAGAAAATGACAAAAGAGCCTTTAGATTTAAGCCTCCTATTTATGCTAATTAACTATTTATCCTAATTAAGCCAGTAGTTAAGCTGACAAACTCAACCATTAACAAACGAACCGAAGTACTGATAGGATGGAAAAAATACCACTGTTCTAAAAATCTCCGCTTAGCGCCGTCTAGACCCCGTCTAGGCTCTAGACGGCTGGCTACCGCCCCGATTAATGCCTAAGCGTTTGAAAATTAAGAAAGGGCGCCTAGACATGCTAAGGTGTCTGTCTAGACCGTCTAGGCACCCGTCTAGCCTATCCAGACCCGCCTAGGCACTGACTAGATTGCGACTCACTTAGACAGAAAATAGATAGCTTTCATTTTGCATTTTATTTTTTTTTCAATAAATTGTAAAAACTTGTTGAATACTTAAATGAACACACATTATATGCTTGTTCCCCATATTTTCATTATGTTCAATACTTCATAATATATGTCATTATTATGCAGTTTATGATGAAATTATATATATTTAAAGTATAAACAGACACTTATTTACTCGAAATCTAATAGATTTACTTAAATCTGCCTAGGCGCCCGTCTAGCCACCCTTGGCGCTAGGCCCCAGCCTGCCGCACGACTAGCGCCTAACGTATTTTAGAACCTTGAAAAATACACAAGGGTATGGGCCCGCCCATATAAAACTTTTGGTTATGGTTATGGATAACTATTTATATTTATATTTTGGTCTTTTTGATTCTAGACATTGATCCACGATCATTTTGATTTAGAGAAAATTGGAGCATGGACCCCTAAATTTTGATTCAATTGGAGCTCTGGCTCCTGAACTCGCTATAATACAGAACACTAAAGTTCTTTTGGGTAAATCACCCTTATTTGCCCTTTAAAACCCTTTTTTTGGGGATATAAGTTCGAATGGTGTTACCCATAAAGACTATTGTTTCATATCACGGATTATTAATTCAGGGACCAAGCTTCAATTGCAATAAAAGCCTAAGAATCAATAATACTGCACTTTTTTTTGTTTTAATTTATGTTGTGTGGTTCAGATCGAACCTGGCATCATAATTCAGGCAAGGAAAACATTACTCTATCAATAGTATCTAGCAAGTTATATGGCTTTATAGTAAATCACAGCAAAGATTATGCTCTCGGATGTTTACAATGACTTTATACTTTATAGAAGCAAAGATGCTTTCACCAGCTTTGGACTCTTTAAGCGTTAAGCCTGTGTATGGTAAACATCAAACGGGGAATGTTAAATAATACTTCTCTTCTGAATAGTGAAAGATATTCAAAGTTCGGGATCCGCTTTGGCCTTAAGCTCACTGTTGAATCGTATTATGTTCTTAATTTGTTACATCAGGATGATGCTGGTTTGTGCCATCCTTTTGCTTCCCGTTTGATCAACATTTGAGGTCTTCAAAATCGATTTTTTCACTGTGAGATGAGACACATTGAGAAGGAAAAGAATACTGCGGCCGGATAGTCTTGCCAACTGGAGCTATAATTTATATTTTGGTCTTTCTATTCTTATTGATAGCCCTCCTCTGCGGGTTCGAATTCGTCCTAACCAATTTACAAAAATGATTAATTGAATGGTTAAGGTTTCCAAGCTCCCACTACCCAACTTTCAAGTGGAGCATGGCATATCCTATGTAGTACACATATGCGCAGAAGATGCCCGAGAAGTTGCTCACCTTTATTCCTGTTTCTTTTTCCATTTGAGAATGGAATAGCTATTTCTATTTACCTGTTAATTAGAGCTCGACACTTGTACAAAATCTTTTCCTTTTGTATTGTTGATAAATTATCTCTCCATACATCTCAAAGTTGAATTTGCAAGAAGTAAGATTGACTATTCAACGTATAATAAAAAGCTAAATTACCACAACTACAGTTGGATTAAGATCGATTGGTCGGTGACTACAATTTATCAAGAAAAATGGTATTATTTGACAATTTCATTGTTTTTCTTTTATGGGAAATTGGCTAAAAAGATTGGAAGTCAATTTTATATTCCATCATTCAAATGATTTCTTGAAGGCCTAAACCAAATTGAAAGGGAAACCAAAACTTACGATTTATTCGTCAAAAATAAATTTTTTTCATCAATATATTTGTGTTTTTAGAGGTCGCACTTGGTGCGATGGCAAGTGCCTTCGCCCATGAGCGGTAGGTCTCGGGTTCGAGACTTGGGAGCAGCCTCTCCATAAATGGGGGTAAGGCTAGCCGACATTCACCTCTCCCAGACCCTGCGTAAAGCGGGAGCCTTGTGCACTGGGTACGACCTTTTAATATATTTGTGTTTTTAGGGTTTTCTTCTAAAGTGGAGAGTCTGAGTGAATTTTAAGGGCTTGAATAGTTATTTCATATTAGAGTTACAAGTTATTTAATATCAATATTTTGTATGATGTATTCAACAATATGTGGGATGTTAATGGAAAAACCTTATTAAATAGATCAAAAGTTATTATTGACAAATGCAGCGATCAAAGATCGATGACATTGTGATATATAAGATATTGACAACATATAACATTTTGATAGCTATTTCATTTTTAGTTTTTAGTTTTCATATTCTCAAAAATGAATTCTTGTTTAATAATTATTTCAGTTTTTTTTAGAAAAAATGAAAACTAAAAACTCAAGGCCAAATTTTGTAAACTATAAAAGTAGTTTTCAATTTTTATTTTAAATAAAAACTGAAAGTAGCTACCAGACAAGATTTTAGTTTCCAGTTTTAAAAAAAGTGAAAGCAAAAACTCAAAACTCAAAATAAAACGGTTATCAAACGGATTGTTGAGATTTGAAAAAAGACAATTTCCAAACGAATCAAATCTCAATTTTCGGTCAGAAAACTTGGCGTGTTTACTAAAGAGGAATGAAGAGGACGGTAATGGAATTGCATGCTCTTCGATGGATTCATGTGTTTACTAGTTAGGTAGGAATCAGGTTTCGTGTGGGACCCGCACCAATTCTGAAACTTTTCTTCCTAGATTGCCCTCCTATAATTTTTCTTATTACAAAATAATCAACAACTTCACCACCAACAGGCAGACACTAAATCCATCTTCTCCAATCCCACCAATTTCCATTGGAGGACTCAAGGGTGGGAATGGATGAGGATGCATGTGGGCGAAAGGGGGGATAAGGATGGTATAATATTTTTATTTTTTATTAAATAACTATACTTTTTATTAACACAAAACCTTATGTGATGAAATTTATTAATATGATATAAAATTAAATTTCATTAGCTAGCATGAAAAAAATTATGTTATACAAGGGTAGTTTAATAATCAAGCTAGTTTTAATTCCGATTCAGGTGAACTAGTACATAAGTTATATGAAATCAATATCATTTTTACTCCGATTCCAGCTAGTATAGTAAACAACATCAACAGGAATCTAATTCTGTTTCCTCCTCAATCCAATTCCCTTCAATCTGATTACGGATTAGTAAACGCACCATTATTCAAAAGATGACGATCGATTACAGCTTACACAGATCAAATCAAAAGAAGCATTTCCAAGTAAAAGCCATCTCTCTCTCAAGCATTATGATCATCAAGCCAGCCACAAGCGCAGACCACATTTTCCCTGCAAAATTCAAAAGATGACGATCATTTAGCTCTAGAGTTCATAAATTATTCTTTTTTTTTTTTATAAATAATTTTCTTACTCTAAACTACACTGAGATGAAGAGAAGAGTTTGAACGCTGTATGCAGTGGGTTAAAGAGGAATACCTAAAGCTAACAAGGCACTAGAATATTTTTCGATTTGAAAAGTTTTGTCACTTCCATTGCTCCTTAACGCTTAAGTTCTCTCTCTTTTGCTCACGCAATAAAACTTGTCTTTATTCCCCAACACAAACAAAACCCATCAATTCCAAACATACAGAGGGAAAGGCATCAGGTGCGCACTTTACGCACCATGAAACCACACTTTATGACAACAAATTAGCATCAACACTCACAAATAATTAACCACACTTATTAAAATGGTTTAGCTGTAATCAATTTCATTATCAATATATCATCGATTTACTTAAAATTAAAAAATGGTAAGAAAAATATTGAAGAACAACTTACAAATATTAACTGGTAAATGATTATCACAGGCGCCGGAGCCCCAAAGCAGTTCCGAATCCGGAGTGTAATTATTATGGCAATCTGATGAGGTGTTGTAACCATTCTTACACACACAAAGAAACTGATCATGATCATCAACCCTATACCCACAAACCCCATCACTCATCTCACAGCTCTTGCACTTTGTATCCACAATGCCACTGTCCAAACCACCGTGACTGTACTTCAACGCCACCCCATACTCCCACCGCACAGGGTCCGTCGGGTAGTCTCCGAGAGACACCACGGATGTAAATGAGGCACACTTTAACCCGTTGAGGTCCAACTCACCCTTAGCATCAAGATTCCCTGGTGAATACACACAGCATGTGTTTGTTGGGGGGAACAAGGGGAGGCCAAGACCTACGACGGATGGACACGTATAGATAGAAGCACAAAGGTAAGAGTAGGAGGGATCACAGACGGGGATGCCGGAGGGTTTGAGGGTGAGGGAAGAGGTGGGGGGCTGGCAGGACAAGAGGATGAAAGTTGATGGGCCGAGCTGAAATGGGGAGGCCCAGTCAAGGCCGAAGTTGGAGGAAGAGGGTTGCATGGAGGTGCAGTTGGACATGGAGGGTGGGGTTAGGATTAGGGTTTGGGAGGCATAGGAAATGGAAGTGATAGGGTATGAGCCTGTGTGGGTGGTGAGGAGGAGGAGCTGCTGCTGATTATTGATAAATGCGCAGGTTATGTAGGGTTGGAAAATTGGTGAGCCACAGCCAGGGCCTGTGCCAAATGGGTATCTCAGTTGCAGGGATCCACATGTGGGCTTGCAAGCAGGCGAGTCTGCGGCGAAGGCTGTGGTGATGTAGCCGTGGTTGAAGAGGAGGAGGAGGAGGATGAATATTGAAAGAGCTGGTACAACAACCATTTGAGCTTTCTCTTGGCTTCTCTCTCTGTCTAGTGATCGATAACGCGGTTATGATCCTATCCAAAGAGGAGGAAGAAAGGTGGACTTGTGTTTAATGGGTATAGGAGGAGGGCTACAAGTGTAAGAAAGCAGACCATCACATAAGTTACAACCAAGGAAGAAAATATCGGTAATATCGGAAATATCGATGAAAATATCGGGATAATATCGATATCAATAAAAATTACATGGAAACCATGTAAATTGTAAGAAAAACTTGGAAATTTTTATTGAAACTTTGCAAGATGTTTATTTAGTCAATTATCTATTAGTTTATCACAAAAAATTGGAAGGAAATGCATTGCATGATGGATTTAACATTATCAAGTTGATTATATAGCGAGCTGACAAACATTATGAGTGTAGAAAATATGTAGTAATTAATGAAAGAAGTCTAAACACACCATAATCATTTATATATAATGAATTAGTACAATATTTTACACAAAAGCCTAAAAAATTAAAATCCTAAAATTTTACTTTCCCACCCCCAAACTTATTGCACACCTTGTCCTCAAGGTGTGTAAAAATAAACAAAGATTGAAGAACAAAAATAAAAACTGTGAAAGATAAAACAAAAGCCTAAAATAAATAAACTAGAAGAAAAGGAAAATAGAAAAGAAAACAAAGAAATTAAAATAAACAAATAATAAAACAAAAAGAAAAGAAGAAGAACAAAAATAAAAACTGTAAAAGATAAAACAAAAGCCTAAAATAAATAAACTAGAAGAAAAGGAAAATAGAAAAGAAAACAAAGAAATTAAAATAAACAAATAATAAAACAAAAAGAAAAGAAGAAAAAGGACAAAGATCACCTGGATTCAAACTGAAGACCTGGTGCTATTGAAGAGAAACACGGCCCAACATGTCCAAGTGCACACTTGTGTCAAAGTGCAGCAACAACTACAATATATGCTGATGCAGCAGCTTCCTGTTTGAATTGAAAAACCCTAGCAGCTGCTACATATTTTGCCCTTGCCTCGAGCCTAGAGCCTCAAAAGGCTCTCTATCTCTCCGTAGCAGACCATCCCTTTCAATCTCTCCATTGTTTCTCAGTTTCGCACCCCTTTTCAACCAAGAGCCAAGCAACATACATACCCCTTTTCACACCCCGTGGCTCTACCTCAAATCGGTCATCCTCATCGGCGCCCTCTACTTCCTTTCCCTCTGCTCCTCCCTCGCCTTCTTCCTCGTCGAGCCCGTCACCATGTCCCGCGGGCCGCGACCTCTACCTCTCCTTCGTCGTCCCCATCGGCGCGATCCTCCTCGTCCGCGTCTCCCTCTGCTCTCTCTCTCTCTCCTCTCTTTCAGCCGCTGATCGAATACAATCTGTGAAATGCTTGCTCATTGATCTCTGAGCTCCGTCCGATCCGCGGCCTTCCAAAGATGATGATCTTTAGCACTGTAACTGCCGGTGAGGTACTCGATCTCTCAGCTTCTACTGTTTTCTTCCAGATCTTGCTCGAATTCAAGCCCTTGCTTCTCGGATTAGTGTAATTTTGTCACTGATTTTGGTATAAAGTGGTGATTTTTGTTGAAAGATAGTGATGATTTTGTTCCATTTGGTTGCAGGTTTCGTTCTTGCTCGGAGTTATTCCGATTCTCCGGTGAGGTTGTGACTGACTGTCGAGAAACCAAAAATATCGTGATATTATCTAAAATATCGTGATATTATCGATATTATCGATAATATCGCGATATTTTGACGAAAATTCCTCGGATACCTATTAAAATATCAGTAAAGCAAAAAACCGATAATATCGGCGAAATATCACCGATATTATCGATTTTTTCTTCCATGGTTACAACTTACTACATATGTAATTCGAGAGAAATTTTTTATTAGGTGATTTGGGAAGGGAATTTGAACTCTCGACCTAATCAATGTTGAAAATTAAATAAAAATATGAAGTTAGTTTGAGAATTTACTATTACTTGTATGTGGAAATTAACAAGTTTTGGTAAGTTTTTGAAGTTAACCCATTTAAATGGTGTCATTAGTTAAAGATACATGATTAGGTCAGGTCAAAAGTTTGATTCCTGACAATGAATTACAAGAAATAATTTTGCTGTAGAGTTGGTTCAAAACCGTCCTCACTAGTAGTACCTATCCTTGACAACCATCAGCACAACTTCGAAGAATTATTTTTTTATTTTTTTTTAACTGCCTACAACTATGGATGCTGTTCATGTGCTTTCTTTGTTGTTGCGCTACTATAGACTATAAATTATGCATTTTTGCTCCAATTGGTTCTAATATATATTTACATATAGATTCTTCAAGATAAGGATGGAATAAACTTTAATGCACGTTTTTTCTCTTGCTTTGTTTATGCATGTAACGTACAGAGATGGAATCATGTGTGTGTGTATGAAATCTTTAAGGGAAGGGATCTCCATTTTTCTATAAAAATGAGATTAGTTATGAGGTCCACACTACATTGAACTTTAACGATCCGAATCATCCTTACAAAATATTAGCTAAATCGGAAATTTTTAAGACATTTAATTGGGTTCAAAGAAATTAACGAATACTTTGTTATATAAGAAACAATGAAATTTTATCTTGATAATTAAATAGGCAAATGATTTCGGATTGAATTGAATTTTTATAAGGATGATCTATGAATCGAGACTTACAAAATAGGCGGTTCGAATATATACATATATACATACATATATATACATACATATACATATATATACATATAGATACATATATATATATATACATATATACATATATACATACATATATATACATATATAGATACATATATACATACATACATATATACATACATATATACATACATACATATATATATATATATATATATATATATATATATATATATATTGCAGCTACCTACACCTACATTAGTTTGCCATTTGTATTTCTTAATAAAATCAACAGTGAAGAATATAGCAACACTAGCAAACTTTCATAGCCTTACATATACAATTGTTACTTCGCACTGAATTGCCATAACACAATTGTAATTACGAAGAAAATGTATACAAAAAGGCAATATATAAACACTCGTGATTCATCATTATTCCTCCCCGAGTAGATAATGGTTATACTTACATTATCGTTTAGATTTTTAGAATCCTCCAAACCTTCATGAATAATGATTTTTATTTGAGGGAAAAATTAATAAAATTAATAATAATTATTATAGAAGTGTAAAAAATGTAAAAAAAAAATATACAATCACTCATAGTGACAAACTTTACAACTTTCATGAAGGGGTCAGCTTCGAAATCCAACACTATAATTCATAAACCTTAAATTTATATTTAACCGTCGATTGCCATTTACACTTTATTCTTCTTACTGAATTTCATTTTTAAACTTTTCTTTTTTGAAAACATGATCATATGGCGGATGTAAGAAGATGAGCGGTTTAGATCTTTGATATCACATTTCGATACTTACGGTTAACTGAAATATATGTCGATGTCATATAGTTTGTAGAAACTTTATAAAAATCAAGCAATATTTTCACTAACCGTAAAACTTTGAATATAATATCAACGATCCAAATGTTCATCTTCCTGCATCCTCTAATAGATTAAGTTTTCAAAAAAGAAAATCTGAAACAAACAAATTTGATGAGAATAATGAAGCGTAAATGTAAACAACAATCAACGGTTAAATTTTGATCTATGATTTGTATGATTATAGTGGCGAATTTCGAAGTTAAGCACTTCATGAAAGTTGTAAAGCTTGTCATTACGAGCGTTTATATATTTTTTCTATATTTTTTTACACTTTTACATTAATTAAAAAACTATTAAAGACTTTAGGTAAGTGAAAATATACTTAAAAGAAAAATGTGTTTTATGTTTTGGATGTGACAATATGGTATGTATATACATATTTAGTAGAGTAAATTGTACAAATGGTCCCTCAACTTTAATCAAATTGGAGCAATGGTCCCTCAACTAAAAATCCATTACCTTTGGTCCCTCAACTTATCAAAACGTGCAGCTATGGTCCCTCAACTAAAAATCCATTACCATTGGTCCCTGAACTTTAATTCAAGTGGAGAAATGGTCCTTTAACTTTAACTCAATTGTAACAATGGTCCTTCCAATATAACTCGTTTTGACAAATTTTTTGACATAGTTGACGAAAAGAACCATAATAATATACTTTGATGAGTTAAGGGACCCTAATTATATAAATGGTCATTCCAACATAGCTTATTTGGACAAAATTTTGACAAAATTGATGAAAAGGACTATAGCTACACATTTTGATAAGTTAAGGGACCAATGGTAATGGATTTTTAGTTGAGGGACCATTGCTCCAATTTGATTAAAGTTGAGGGACCATTTGTACAATTTACTCTATTTAGTATTATGTTTTTCATTTGATTATTTATTGATTTAAAAAATATTTTTCTTAAAGGGTAACGGGTCGGGTCATATTACCTATTAATATTATCGGGTCGATTTCAAGTCGGGTCATTTTACCCGTTTATTTTAACGGGTGTTACACGACACGATCCGTTAAGATATCGGGTATGACACGAAAACGACACGAATACGGAAAACACGATACAAATGCTAGGTCTATTTAGAAGCTATTGCATATTGACAAAAGAAGAAAGAGAAAGAAGATGCTATTGGATTGGATTGGTGAAAAAAAAAATGCAAAATAGAAAATAAATTCGAAATAAAAGTTGAATTATGTTTGGGCTTGACATCCGACGTTAAGTTGGAAACTCAAATGCTCTTTAGCACAATTTGAAGTAAGGCGGGCACCAATGACAAGTTCATGAATGGTCACCATAATACGATCAATCAGAATATTTTTTGAAAAGAAGAAATTAATTTTGATTAAATCTTGTATTTTATCGGAATTAAGCCGCAACCTTCTCTGCCTATTATATTGCTAATTGTCCCATTATTGCATAAAAACACAATCTTCCAAAAAATTTCTCTAACTCCGAAATTTAGCATGTTTCGTTTTTCTTTAAGGGAAAAAAAAGGGTTGTTTTAAAGATTAATATTTTTCTTTATTTTTTGGTTGCATTAACAAAACGTTTGGAGTACAAGCAATATTACTATACTTCTTTAAATTAAAGAAAGAAGGAGAGTTTGAGCCGATATATAATAGGTGCATTCATCATTACTAGAAACATCTTAATATACATATAAGAAATAAGTAACATATTTGATACAAGAGCTTGAAAGTTAAGCTATATACTCACAACTCAAATTAATAAGTCTGAATACTAATCGTAAAAAATGCTTAAATGTAAAGGTAGAAATTAATTGAATTTAACTAGTTTCATAATTCAAATTAAGATCACAAATGCATGGTAACGGTCATCCTCATTAACAATCATATGAAAAACATTTAGGAAATAAATTCTAAAAAATTAGAATTTGATTAGTTGCAAAGTCAATAAAAGAACAATATACGTGCACCAAGAAACTCTCCAAAATGAACCACCATATTAGATGTATCATTTGTGCTAATAAACTATTGATTAAGTTATAATATTGGAACAATACTTGTGACACACCCTGACTTGAAATGTCCATTTGGATCCCGAATCAAGTTGTGCTGGCTAACACCTGGAGGATGACGAAGCCAGCACAGCTCAATTCGAGGTCTAAGTGGACATCCCAGGTCAGGGTGTGTCAGTTTGGTATTAGAGTATTAGTTTGGGTAGTATTGTGTTCATCACACGTGTGATGTAAGCATTCTCGGTTCTTGAACCTAATTGGCAAATCTTGCCACCTCGTCGAGCACGAAAATTGTGCTAGCTTTTCTAAGTTTTGAGTGATTTAGGCGACCTATTGACTTTCTAGAAGAACATTTTGATGACCACCTTTAGACTTAAATGAAGAACCTCCCTGCTAAGGAAATATCCTGAATTGAGACAAGTGGTTGGCACTGAAGCAGGGCTAATGTATCAATAATTGTATGCCACCAGGGATTTACCAATCAATCCTACTACCATCTAGTCATATCTACCAACCATTCTGAGATAGGAAACTAGAAATAGTTTTGATTCCTTGGCAGTACCTGTTAGAATACCAGCTATCAGAATTCCAGCGAAGTTTCACTTTTCGTCGAAATCTTTGGAAATGTCTCAAACGACAATGTGGTGCTAAAGTGGTAGCACTCGACGAAGGAACATGTAAGGGATAGTCACTTTTGGTCACTGATAACACTAATGTTCTCAAACGCACTAGTTGTAATTCTGGATCTTCAAGAGGAAGATCGAATCCCATTCTAAAGTAGGTTATTAGTAAATTCCTTTTTCTGACCTTAGGACATTTCAACCAACACTAGTTCCTAGAATTCCTTTCGATGTTGTACTCGTCATTTCGATGTGTATAGGCATGAGAGTATGAATTGTTATGCTTTCAATTAATAGTAATCACTTTTCCCTAGAATCAACGAAACCAACTCATAGGACCAGTTTCTTACCAATCATCCGAAACCATCCACCCGAGCAAGCTCTAACCTGTAACTAGCCGACGGTAATGTTACTGATTGACGATACTATACGATATCCAGAAGCTGTCAATTAGTATTCAGGCAGTATGATTTCTGATACCGGAACATGCTAGTATATGGGAAGGATACCTTTGTGCCATAACGCAGGTTCACAGTTTTAGAACAACGAACAATATCAAAATATCTTAAATACATTAAATAGCAGCATGAATGATAGACTGATTAACAGTGACTACCTGAGCCGAAGAAATTATATTCATGGAAACTTAGGAGCAAGCCTTGTAGGAGGACCGTAAACTTGCAGTTGTATTAACCATTTTACCCATCTAGGTAACTAGAACATTCTCGACCTGTCACCTTTCTGGTCACTTCCAAAGTCAAACATTAGAATTGAAACACGAGTGAAGTTCCCACTGTAAGAGCGAATTGAGTATCGAGAAAGCAGTGAAGACCTATTAGCACGTAGCGTAGTGAAGGGAAGTAGTATGGTACTTTTCAAGGACGTATATCTCTAGCATCATTTCTCAAAATTTTACCTGAGATACCACTGAAGCAGGAAGTTGAATACACCATTGATCCACTTACTTGTACTACAAAAATTCCCCTTACATTATATCGAACGACTCCTTCGACTTTGAGAATACTTAGTTACAAAAGCTTATCGATTAGAAATTTACCCAACCAAACACTTTATCTAGGGAACCTTAAAACTATATGCGAAGGTGAAAGACTGAACCTTAAGATCATACCTAGATTTTTAACAACTCAATTAGGTGACGATGAAAAACTGTTAACCCCTACTTCGAGTTGATGGTCTATTCGACCAACTTTTAGAACCCGAGTTTTCTTCCATAACCTAACAAATTTGTAGTAGTCTTGTCAACGACTTTCTTACCTACTTTAGCAACAAAATCTATTCTCTATATACCGACAGTTAGCTTTATACCAAATTCCTCAAATGTTAGTTTTGTTTAAATTGGTACCTTTCTTAGGAGACGTGTTCTCAATAGACAATATTCTTTTCTTTTCCCAAAAGGTTGTAACTGTAGAAATTGAAATCCTCCCAAAGTGTTGTTGTAAATTATGAGATATCCTTGGCCTTGTTAGTTTTGAAGTACAGACTTAAAATGGACTTATTGATACAGCAAGGCTGTCTCAAGAAAAGTTGTATAAGGAAATTGAATCTCAAACGTTGAAGATTTGAGAAAGTATTTCTACATATTTTAGAAAAATTGCTTTCATGACCCTTATAAAGAATATGTCACAAAATCACAATAAGGGACACATGTATGGACTTGTGAGATGATATCTAAAAGTGAAAAACCATAAGGGTTGTCACTTTAAGATATTACTATGGCCCAAGATCAGAACCATAGCAACTGATAGAATATTATTACCTTTGAGAAAGGAACATCAGAATGAGACTCTGGAAGTGTGCATTCACTTAGGTTATAAACCAAAGTGACAATAACCCATTTTAACAAATGGAACTTCATGGTGGATGAAGTACTAATCATATGAAAGTATTGATAGTATGGTACTACAATGGTCTCGAGGTTGGAGCAAAGTTTGTATAAAGTATACAAACGAAATATATGTCGATATATATTAAAGTTTTAGAAACTGCTTCAAAAGGTGTTTCGAATAGACAGGGTTCATTATGAACCAATGATTGAATCGAAACCATAAGGTCGTTAGTAGGATACTACGACGTAATGGGGCGATAGCTCAAGCCATGGAATCAAGGTCTCATCAAAGTATTTGAACACAAAGAAGAGACAACATTAAATGTTTTGGAAACATTTAATAAGTAAATTCTTTTAAGTTAAAAGGATTAATGCATAACTTAGTTAACCTACGAGCTCAAGTTCACTCGACTAGCATCTATAAGATGCAAAACTGATTGACTTTAGTGCAAGTGGGAGATTGTTAGAGATATGCCCTGAAAGTCAATCTTTGGAAGAAACCTTTCAGGAAAATGTCTATATGTATGGAAAACTCTAATACATCAAAGGGCAAAGTCACTCATTAGGACTATCTCAATAAACGATATACGTCCTAAAAGGTGAATCCATGGACAATGGATCGCTGGAAGAAGTAATCTAATAATGTTAGATTGCAGAGACCTTTTTCACATAACCATGATGTCCAAAAAGGTTCCTGGTCATAGGATTGTTGGAGGGACACTGACAATACACAGACCAGTACATACTATATCCCCTTCTAATGGGAAGGATGGAAAGTCTCATGCCATTCGTGTAGTGACACTAAGACAAGTATGTAGGTGCTCATTATGGGAATGAGTTCACTGAACACAATCAAACGAGAGTACTTGCATGGAGGTCTACTCACATGTCAAGCAAGTAACTCTACTGGTTGGAATAATGTAAGTAATCCTTTGACCTGAGACATCATAGTTGTCTTGGGGATACGTTGCTGATCATTTGATAATGAGACGAGACCACATCTCATCTTGGATGTGTTCTATGCATTGTTGGGGTCAGTGATTTATTTTCAGAGGCATGAGGGAGTCCCTTTTATAAAATAAGGGTTCGCTCCTCAATACATAAATAATGGGCTAAGTTCCCCCAGTATTTTTTATGAGGCCCAGTTGCGGAAGCCCAATATATGGTACATAGTGTAGTCCCCCAAGTTTTCAGTCAATAAAGTCTGTTGGCTGGAGACTTCAAATTTAATCCATGTATGGGTCGAAGTGGTGGTTGTTCGGAGGCGGTATTTGTATACCCTGCACTGAAGCTTTGTAGGTGAAGCTTTGCAAGTAAAGCTTTGAAGCTGGAGCTTTTGTAAATGAAGCTTTTGAAGCTGGAGCTCTGTATATGAAGCTTTCGAAGTTAGAGCTCTGTAAATGAAGCTTTTGAAGCTGATTGACATGAGTGATGCTCATGAATGTTTATGTTAATTGACATGAGTGATGATCATGGATGTTGGCATGAGTAATGCTCATGAATGTTGACATGAATGATGGTCATGAATGTTTATGTATAATTTGACATGAGTGATGCTCATGAATGTTTATGTATGATTGACATGAGTGATGCTCATATATAATTTTGGAGTACTGGACGTACTTTTGATCACCTAGTTGATGATAATAGCAGCAGGCTGCCGAATAATTTTGGAGTACTGGGCATACTTTTGATCACCTGGTTGGTGATAATAGCGGTAGGGTGTCGAATAATTTTGGAGTACTGGATGTACTTTTGATCACCTGGTTGGTGGTAATAGCGGCAAGCTGCCGAATAATTTTTTGTAGTATTGGACGTACTTTTGGTCACTTGGTTGGTGATAATAGAGGGCCTAGCTCTTTTGGGCATATGGGCCTTCACCCTCCACATAACATTCCAGCCCATTATTTTGGGCTTGCCGTTTTTTTTATTTTTTTATTTTATGATTAACCTCTGATGGGGTTTATACAGATGTCTCCGAAAGGTAAGAAAAATAAATCACATCATTCAAAACAAAGGTTTCGACATTTGCAGATCATTGGTGCGTACTGCACCTACTACGTACTAGGTTGTTGCAGATCTTTTTCCATTTGCGTATTCCAGTGGCTTCTTCAGAAAAGTGGGACCATGCATGATGAAAGTTTTCTTTTTCAAAAGTTGATGGCATCTTCTGCTTTGGTGGTTGACAAAAGTGAAAGTATAATCCTGGCTTTTTCCTTTTTGTATTCTTTTTCTTCCCTTTTTCTTTTCCTGCTGCATTGCAGGTTTACAGCATGCGTGAGCAGCGCAAATGCCATCCCACCTCCACCATGAGATCTGTGTAAGGTCAGTATACAACACGAGATCTGAACACCAGCTGGTGTACTCCAGCTGTAAAACCTCATCAGAGTGCTTTTCTTTCTTTCCATTTTACAAGTCTGCTCCTCACCTAAAACTCTTGATTTCACTAACGGCTTACTTCCTTGATGATGCTGAAAACCTATTAACATATATCATCTGCATTGCTATGGTTTGAAACGACTGTTGGTGCAATGTCTCTAGTAGCTGGTTTTCCTTTCCGTCTTATCCAGTGGTAGCCAAAAGCGAAGAGAATGCATCGAGTACAGACCTTAGTGATCCACATAATCCTGGTCCTCCACCTAGCCATAGGGTTCTTCTTATCCTTCCACCCCTGAAGAGCCAATTTTGTCGCCAAAAACCCAATCACCAACGACGCCCCCAAACAGCACCAGCAGAGCCAGGGCGACGAGCAGGCAAATTTTGATCTTTAACCACTCATAAACACCCGTAATCTCCAGGGTGTGGTTCTGAAACGGGTCAACGGTGGTGGAAACGGGCACGGTGAACCCATCAGACCTGAGAAACGTAAAAGGGTTGCGAGAGTGGTGGTAGTGGGCGCTGGTGCTCTGATGAGTGTGGGTGCCGTTATGGTGGCTATCGGTATCGGTGTCGTCTTGGATGGTGAGGATCAAGTAGGAGTGATCGGAAGGTGGATGAGAGAGGATGAGGGAGGTGATACCGTGGTCTGCCATTACTCTGTGTGTGTTTTCTTAGGGATGAGCACAGTAGCAGTATGGCAGATGAAGCTACACACTAAGCTTCTGTGTATGAGAGAGAGATAAAGAGAGGTGAACCTCGACGGTGGGATTGCCACAGTTGTCGAAGATCTGCCTAGCCTTGACGCTTTGGATCATCGCCATGGATGGATGCAGAAAGAGAGAGCTTCTGGTTTTGTGTTCTTTGATCCCCAAAGAGGTTTGGTCAGACCCGATTGCTGTCAAAGCATGCTCGATCTGCACTAGCTTCCTAGAGGAGAAGGTTGAGGGTGAAATGGCAGAGGCGACGGGCTCGGAAGCTTTTCCTAACGGCAGAATCTACGGCGGGGACGATGAATCCACTTGCCCATTTGCTCAATTCCAACAACACATCCATCGAGAGGCAGAGAAATTGGATTCAAATCAGGAAAATCTAGCGTTCAGAAGTACTATTGTAGGATTTTCACCTTTTTGCAGAGAGAGAAATTTGAGGGTGTTTTTTTTTTGGGGGTTTTTCTTGTTTTTTTGTGTGATTGAAATATATAGAGTAGATTACCCCCACAATAAAAGAAGGCAGACACGAAGTAGGTTTCTTTTTTTGTTTCTGGGTTTTTGGATTTTGCAGATTCATGGTGGTGAGATGAAAAAAATGAAAGAGAATTGACATAGCTTTTTGTGTCGATTCCCACAAACGGCGCCAAATGTTGATGCACAAAACTAGAGGGGTCTTGGAACAATGTAAATCTGACCGTGAATCTGTAAGAAAGTAAAGAACACAATGTATCGTGGTTCACCCCAATGTTTGGGCTACGTCCATACTGATATTGTATTTCTCTGTTTGTGAGAGGATTATGAGGGAAAGAAAGCTTCTTTGTGAGGATGAGAGCTCTGAATATGAGAGTGAGCCCTTCCTATTGTGAGGGTGGGGAGTCCCTTTTATAGAATAAGGACTCTTCCTGATTTTACATATTTGCCCCTTCATTTATTACATAATTACATTTGAGTTCCCCGAGTATTTATACGAGATCTAAATACGGAGGCCCTAAGTATGGTACAAATACAAGATCTACAAAGTTTCAATGCAGGGTATGCAAATACTGCCTCCAAACAACCGCCACTTCGGCCCATACATGGATTAAATTTGAAGTATCCAGCAAATAGACTTTATTGACTGAAAACTTGAGGGACTACACTATGTACCATATATTGAGCTTCCACAACTGGGCCTCATAAAAAATACTTGGGGGACTTAGCCCATTATTTATGTATTGAGGAGCAAGCCCTTATTTTATGAAAGAGACTCCCTCATCATCATTAGAGAGCATCGTCGCCAGTTGAGCAACTGCCTCGTCGCGAGCATCAACTCTAGCCCATTATTCATGTACTGAGGAGCAAGCCCTTATTTTATAAAAGGGACTCCCTCATCATCATTAGAGAGCATCGCCGCCAGCTAAGCAACCGCCTCACCGCGAGTATCACTCCTAACCCATCACTTATGTATTAAGGAGCGAGCCCTTATTTTATAAAAAGGACTCCCTCACTTTCATTAGAGAGCATCGCCGCTTGCTGAGCAACAGTCTCGCCGCGAGCATCAACTCTAGCCCATCATTTATGTATTGAGGAATAAGCCCTTATTCTATAAAAGGGACTCCCTCACATTCAACGCCACAAGCCGAGCCAACCAAGGCAACATAAGCCACAAGCCGAGCAGCCTCGCAACATGTGCTACTTCTAGTTGAGCATCATTTCACATTGAGCACCGCCTCATATCGAGTATTCAGTTCTAGAGAACATCTAGTTACTTCGGCCCACACATGGACTGAATTTCAAGTCTCCAGCTAAAAGACTCTCTTGACTGAAAACTTGGAGGACTACTGTTTGTACCATACTTAAGGCCTCCGTATTTAGATCTCATATAAATACTCGGGGGATTCAAATGTAATTATGTAATAAATGAAGGGGCAAATATGTAAAAAGGGGAGGATCCCTTATTCTATAAAAGAGACTCCTCACCCTCGCAATAGGGAGGGCTCACTCTCATATTCAGAGCTCTCATCCTCACAGAGAAGCTCTTTCTCCCTCACAATCCTCTCACAAACAGAGAAATACAATATCAGTGTGGATGTAGCCCAAACATTGGGGTAAACCACGATACATCTTGTGTTCTTTACTTTCTTGCAGATTCATGGTTGGATTTATGTTTTTCCAAGACCCATCCGGTTTTGTGCATCAACAGGATATATTAGTTGTTTATTAGTGTAGCATGATGGAGTATTGCGTATGTTTCCCAATGGTTGAAACTGTACGAAATGAACCATCTTATTCATGACTTAAAGTCAACAATTATCATTTCATTTGAAAATCGGATGACACTTATCTGTGGAGAAACGTGTCTAAAATATTTACCAACCGTAGACCTCTCAAATGCATCTTCATTTGAAAGAAACTAAATTTCTGACAGCGATGATGGAAGAACCAAATCAACGCCTATGATTGCACTATCGTGTATCATCCAGGTTGTGCAAACGTAGTTACTGTTTACCATAACAAAAGACATATCTACCCTTGAACACCTTTAACATGTCCTATCCCAATGTAGCTGGAATTCATGAGTATTGATATGACGTTACTTACAAATCCTAAAGAAATCGTTTGAGTGGTTATAATCACTTACTATGTCTGAATAGAGATGGGAAATATCACCATAAGCTCCCAGTATGAGGTATCTTGTTCATGTGGATATTATGATGATGTTTCGTTGATTATCTATCAATTTGACAAGTCAGCTTACCTTCCATTGGTGCAGAGGGACTACATTTTAGACTACTTGGAAAATTTTCTTATTCTTGAATTTATCTGATTTTCTTGGCTTTTCGATCAACATTTATTTTTACTGTGATTTTATATTCATCTTCTTCAGCTGGAAAGCATTTCAATCAACCGTGGGTACGTGTCTACCATATTGCACTTTGTATTATTTCTTTTACGCAGACAAACTGCTTAAAAGAGCCGTTGACATTGACAATTTTAGTTGTGACCATTAATTCTTCAATCACCTAACAAATACTCTCCTGAACGAATCTTTACCGTCGGTGATTGAATCTCCTGGAGGCTATCATTGTAGCGAGATGTTGTGCCTCAAATTCTGAAGTGTTCTTTTAGCTTTCTCGACGTAGTTTTTCGTTAAACCCGAAAGAAAAAGGAATTTTCTTGTTGAGGCATATGTGACTTACAATGCTTGGTTACATGGTGTGCATGTCACTACTGTATCTCACTGTGATGCGCGTTTCACTTCCAAGTCTTGGAAGTCTTCTTGAAAGCCATGGGTACTAAGTTGTTATTCAATACCACATTTCACCCTCAGTCTAAAAGCCAGTCTAAATGAACCATCTGAACTTTGGAGAACATATTGCTTTTGTCTGTTTTGCAGTTTTAGCCTGGTTATGATAGACACATATCTTTATTTAAGTTGCATACAACATAGGTTATTATTCTGGTTTGGCTATGGTACCGTTTGAGCCGATGTATAGAGATTTTATGCACAGTACATGATTGACAGATAAGTATTGCGAACAAGTATTTGAATTATAAAGATTATGACGTAGCAAAATTGTGTGTTATTGAAATTGTCACCGAGAGGGTAGTACGTGAGCGCAATCGAGCCGTTATTCGGTTGATTTATGCGTATTTTCCAATGGGGGCAAGATGGTAATATTGCATCCTGGGAATTTATTACTCGCTTATTGGGATAATAGTGAACTGTCGGTATTACGGGATGCAGACTGTAGTATCGATAACTTATTCGTTGAACTCGTTAAACAAATGGACAAGTATGTATGATTAGATTAGCATGTTTATTTATTTGTTTATCTATTGGCTTGACCCAATCATACTACACTTATTCTCGAAGTACGTGACGCTACGACTGCATAGGTGAAATTTTTACATGTTCAGTTTTGATTTCAATACAACTACTTTAACTTTAGTCTATTATATACGTATTTTGACGTTATGTTATTATATATCTATTTTTGACTTTATGTTTTTATAAAGGTATTATATTATGGTACTATACTGAAGGAGAAGTAAAGTTTGACTTTGGAGGCATGAAAGAGGAGTCATTGCAATCCGATCGCGATGGAATGACATTCTCTTTTATGCAACCACTCTAGCTTGACTTCTTCATTATATAATTTTCTTCCTATCTTTGAGTTTTTTTTATGTAAAGCTACTTATTTCAAATTTTAGGGAAGAAATTTTTTAAATGGGGTAGATTATGACATCCCATCTCGAGGTTTATTATATTTTATTTTCAATAGTAATGAAATTATCAAAATGCCCTTGAGATGCCACGTAGCCTTTCCACATGGACCTCAATCTTCCCTTCACTTTTCCACTCTTATTTTAATATTTTTTAATAGTACTCTTTTCTACAAACATGTGACTGCAAGTGGAACTCAATTCAGAATTGTAACGAATTAGTTATGTCTGAAACTGTGTAAAACTACCAGGATAATTTCAAAACTTGAACTGTGGCTTCGTGCAGTAGGTTGCCTTGGTCTTGTTTGTCTGATGACCTTCGTGCAGACTCAAGGCATGCATAGGTTTGAAAAATTGAACATCACATGGGTTGTGGACAAGTGGGACATTAAAATAATATTTATCTTGGGTTTTAGAAACCCACACTTGTTCCATCACACACATCACTTCATCATTTTCCTTCTTTTTGGTCTGTCACCTCACATTTCTCACCCTCTCTCCCGTTGCTTCCTTTCTCCCTCTCGTCCACACCTCACTTACTCTCATTACACTCAAGCCTCACTCCTCTTTACCTCACTGAACACATTTTCTCTTTTAACCGTCTCTATCTTTCTCTGCACTCTCTATTTATATCAGCCAAGTAAAGAAAAACCATCACCACCACTTGCTGAAACCCTTTATACACACATTGATAATTGCCAACACCCTCATACAGTCTGCTAAGGATACAAAGCCAAGCCTAGCTTTGCGCATTATGTTCCACCATTGTTCATCACGTACCCCGATGAGTTCTCAAGCTATCGACTTGATAAGCCTCCATACTACTCACTCTCACTTTAGTTTCTGTTTTCTAGCTTGGTTTCAAGCTTGCTTGTGAACTTAGAAACCACACCATGAGTTGAAAACCCTTGATATGCCTCCTTTTATTCTTGTATAGAACTCCGACAACGGTTTTCGAAACCTCGTCGTTCTAGGTAAAACTAGGTCCTCGCTTCTAACCTCCTTTGTCACGAGGAGCAAGAGAGCTTGCATGCCCGACGTTCTAGCGAAATTCGACTTCCTCGGCCATTTAAAGGGGCCTTGGTTCTGGTATATTTTATTCCCCTTGTTCCTAACTTCAAATTCATATAGTATATTCTTGGTATGTTGAGAAATCTTCGAAAAATAACGATCTTCTTGTACTGTTTTTACAACAATGATCAAAATGAAAGATTTGTTGAAGCTTTAGGGCTGTTTGGTATTGTTATTATGAAATTAGGGCAATTTTGCAATTACCTCTAGTTTTAGGGGTAATTTTGTAAAATGGAAATTTTGACAAATTATCTATAATCTACCCATTTTGTCTATAATTGTGTTTTAAGTATTTTGCTAAGTCAATGTGACTTGGTATAGGTACACGTAGGGGTGGGCAAACGGGTCGGGGCGGGTAATCACAGTTTGGGGCAGGTACAGGGCGGGTCCAAAAATTATAAATACAAAACGGGGTGGGGCGGGACGGGTCCAAGTAAATAACGGGGCAGGGCGGTTCTAGAAATTGGAAAAAATGGGCCCCCGGCCTGAACCGTTGATTTCCTACCTTGGGTCCTTGATTAACTCTCTACTGTATATCACTTTCTCTCTCTTATTCTTGTCTGAGACCAAGTTGTCCCGTCTGTTGCCCATCATCAAGGTTCCTAAGCTTTTCACCTATGCTTCTTCTCATTCATTCCAATCTCTGTCCTCTTCAATCCCAATCTCCTAACAAAATCTACAAATTGAATCAAAGGGAAGATCTTGAGAGAGAAAGTAGAGAGAGAAAGAGAGGCGGGGGAGAGAAAAATGTAGAAGAAGAGAGTGAGACCATGACACTCAAGGACTTCCATGGTGGTTCGATTCCCTCTGATCTCCTTCTTCCTTCTGCTCCTGGTGTGTAAGTTCCGTTTACCCTTTTCTTAATCTTGATATATTTTCTATGTATTTTGATTGCTTTGGGAAATTACGAGATTGAAAAACCCTATTGCTTTTGATTCATTGAAAACCCCTATTGCTTTTAGATCTGGGTTTTGTAATTGCTTTGATTTTCGTTGCCCTATAGCGAAGGATTGGAAAACCTTGGTTAATTTTTGGACCAATTTTGGAATTTTTTTGTTCTGCAGAGTTGTTAAGCCAACGGATCCTTCGATTTACGACTGTCTCACCGCTTGGGGAAACGGTGGGCGGCTTACAATCGTTCGACACTTCAGCTTCCGTCTTAGTTTATAAATTATATTAAAAAAAAAGTTGGATCTGTGCGGCGGGGCAGGTCCAGTAAATAATGGGCCAGGTTAGGTTTGATTCCAAAATTTAAAATCTCTCTGCCTGGATCGACCCTTCTCGTTACTTTTTAAAACAGGTAAGGTCTGGTTCCTCCAAAATTGGGCCCGGCCCGGCCCGTACCCACCCCTAGGTACACGCTTATTCGGATCGATGAAAGACAAGGCTTATCGAGAGCAAGCAAGCTATGGTTATGTGAGTGGGTCTTTGTTTTTAAATATTATATATTCATTTAGCTTCCATTTATATATTTAATAAGGATTTTCTATGTTAACGCCTAGATTAGATTAATCTAGTATAAGAATTAGTGCATTGACGGAATTTATGAAATTATTTTACGTCCTACGAGATGCATAGGTATGCGTAGTATTATGGGACGCCAAAATTATAGTCACGGTCTTGAATAGTATTATGTTGACTAGAATTATCGTTTTATCGTTGCATGATCATATATATGTTATCTGCTCATTGTGTGCTACATTGGTGTTTGTACTCTCCCAGGTCTAGGCCAGGTTTCACATGTATGTTCACATCGCACCGTACGCTCACTTTGGATCCATTGTAGGTGCCAGTCCTGTCCTAGATTGCTATAGACTCGTGTGTGATGCGCATAGCGCCAGTTTTCACGTGATTGTAGTACTAGAGCGTAAATCATTATTTCACCCAGTTCTGTTCATGTCTAAATACCTCTGCATGAACTTGTGTGTTAGCATATGCCGATGAGCACTCAATATGATATGTTTGTCTATGTGAGATTATGTGATTACCAGATGTTAGATGTTTATTTACGAAATATTGTGATAAATTGAATTATTGAGATATTGCAGGCTACGGTAAGCATTTTCATACTATACTTGTTTTACGGCGATGGGTTATTATGTTTTTGAAAAGGTTTTTACAAAGCTTTAGTTTTAGGCCCACTCACCCTTGTTTTTCGTTCCTTCAGGTTTTAGTAACTGTGCTTTGTGTCGACGAGGATCATTGGCAAATCTTGGTATAGGTGGTTACCTTCGATGGTATAATTCTCATTCCACTTTTTCTATACTTTACCTATACTCTGATACCTAACTGACACACCCTAACCTAGGATGTCCACTTGAACCCCAAACCGAGCTAAGATGGCCGTCGCCCAGAGGGTGACGAAGCCATAAAGTGTAGTGATGTGGAAAATGTGAATAAATTTAAACCTAAAAGTGCCTAAATATAAGAGAGGGCTAACTGACACACCTCGACCCGGGATGTCCACTTAGACCTCGAATCAAACTGTGTTGGCCGACACCCAGAGGGTGACAAAGCCATAAAGTGTAGTGATGTGGAAAATGTGGATAAATTTAAACCTAAAAGTAACTAAATATACGAGTGTGCTTGTGAGCGGGAATGAAACCATTTCACACGTAATGTCAGAGCATAAGTAAAGTACAGTAAAAGTAGAATGAGAATTATACCATCGAAGTTAACCATCTATTCTAAGATTTGCCAAGGATCCTCGTCGACACAAAGCTCAATTACTAAAACCTGGAGTAGCGAAAAACAACAGTGAGTGGGCCTAAAAATAAAGCTTTGTAAAAACGTTTTTAAAAACATAATAACCCCTCGTTGTAAAACAAGTATAGTTTCCAAAATATACATACTACGTATAGTATGAAAATACTTACCATAGACTGCAATATCTCAATAATTCAATACGTTAAATAAACATCTAACATCTAGTAATCACATAATCTTACATAAACAAACATATCATATCGAGTGCTCATCGACATATGCTGGCACACAAGTTCATGCAGAGGTATTTTGACATAAACAGGACTGGGTGTAATAATTTACGCTTTAGTGCTACAATCACGTAAATACTGGCACTATGCGCTTCACATACGAGTCCTAATTTCCCATAGCAATCTAGGATAGGACTGACACCTACAATGGATCCAAAGTGAATGTACAGTGTGATGTGAACATACACATAAACCATGGCCCTGGCCTTGGCCCGAGCAAGTACAAACACCATGGTCAAGATTGCATATGACTCGTGACATCGTGGAGCAGCTACCTCACAGCAACATAGTATCGTCGCTACTAACTGTGGTTATGTTATTAAAAATTGTTGTCCTATGCAGTGGGAATTTGGTGTGAGACAAGTTGTTGGTTAGCATATTAATGTTTAGCCTTTTATCATTTTTTTGTCAATTATGTTTACAAATATTATAAACCAAAGCATATTATCTTAATATTATTAAATTTCTTACTATTATTTTGTTGTTTTTCATATTTGTAGGTCAATTTTGATTTTAAGGACATATCCCCCGAGGTCATTACCTACTTAGATGAGACCTTCGCAAACCGGTACAAAAATTGGAAGAGCGATCTTCATGCGCATTTTAAGAAATGAGGTGATTCGAAGACTGCTCGCTTACAGGGTTGCCCATCCGAGTTGGCAGACCGGCCAGAGGATTGGGAGTGGCTCTGCAACCATTTTACGGACCCAAAATTTGTGGTATGTACATAATATTTTAATAATAATTCATTAACGTTTTAGTTATTTTTTTAAGCATTTTAAAATAATTGCTTTCAAATAGTCGCACTAACATCTATATTATGTCTTTCACAGAAGAAATCTATTGCTGGCAAGATTGCTCGAGAGTCAAAGACATTTCTCCACCATTCCGGTTCGAAGCCCTTTTCGTATAGGCTTGAGGCACGACGTGAGGTAAAAGTATAGTACTTTTGAAATTTTATACAATTTATGTTTTATTATTGATTAATAAAATTTTCTTAATGTTTTTTTTTTCTTTAGGAGGTGTTGACCCTAAAAACTACCAAGCCTACGTGGCGCACAGGCCGAGTAATCTATGAGTTAACTACATCCTTCGGTTGTGTGCGGGGCGTGCCAACTCGTCGGCCGAGCTTGGCCGAGGAGTAAAATATGTTGATGTTGCGTTGGGTGCGCTGCTGACTTCTGAATCTCGCGACTGCAACTGAGGAAGGAACACTCTCGGCCTTTGGGTTTTAGAGCCTGAAGACAAGGCTGCTAATTTTGCGAAGTTCAATATAAAATTTGGCTTTCAATGTGTCGAATGTAATAATTTGTAATACTCCACTTCGCCGAAAAGGCTAATAAGATGACCTCTGCCAATAAAGATTCGAAAATCCTTCTCAACCAAGACTTGGATAGATAACCAGTCAGCCTTGTCACAGTGCTGTTTATCCAAACTGAAGGTGCTCCACGGTTGCTGATTCTACTGCAACAGTGCTGTTTATCCAAACTGAAGATGTTCGTCGATTGCCTTCATAGTGCTATTTATCCAAACTGAAGATGTGTTGGCGAAAAAGAAAATAAAAAATCTCAAGATGTTTGAGAGGTTTCGCGTAGAGCGAGGGTTTGCGTAGGGCATTTTGTGTGTTGAGTTGGAAGTCCTTTGAATGTTGCACCGAGTCTTGTATTTATAGTATTCATTTTTCTGCTTGGCAAGGTCTGATAATATTGTAGATTTTAATTGCAACTCTAATTCCTGAAGTTAATCTGCGTCAAAAGCCAGGCATATCCTCATATTGTAGTTCGTGACTTCAACTCTCTAACTGTTGATGCTGACCACTCATTTATCCCATGCATAATCATAATAAATAAAACTCTGACCACTTTATCTTTTATGCACCTACAGTCACTCCTTAGACCTTATCACATCAATCAAAACTTAATCCCATCAAAATAACCACCATTATATATATATATATATATATATATATATAGTCTAGGAGATGCATGCAGACTATACAGCCTACATATATATATATATAACTTATAGCTTTTCACACGGCATGCAAGTCTTCCATCATCTGACAACATCCTAGCCCGCTTAGGTCCTATCCACCATTATCTTCGGCTTGTAGATCCATGTTAGGCCAAGTGAAAAGTCCAAGAATCTCTATAATTTATTAAAAGATAATTATGATAAAAATCATAATATTATCCTTTAACAAAAATATCTTCACTTTTCCATCTGACGGTTAAGAACTATGCTTACTCAACGCCTTGATTACACGGACCGATGGTGTAAAATTGGGTCCAAACAAGAGGGTTCTAAGTTCCCAGAGATCGACCTGTTCAAAGATGTTTACGTTCAACCTGGCGATGAGACCAGTGAGCAGCTTCATGTAAGTATATGTAATTGTTATTATTCTTATATTTATGAATCGTTCAAATATTATTTATATTTTGTTATTAAACATTATATGTTTTTTTCTTTATTATTACAGGTTGCTATGGTGGAAAAGGGCGTTATTGTTCTCCAAGAAGTAACATCTCAACTTCCCCCGGAGACCCCGATAGAGGACGTCACTGTACCCGAGGATGTAGGTTTTGAGATCATGACCGAGGTCCTGAATCAGAAGTTCAGTCGTCGTCATGGCAAAGTTGTTCGGGGCATAGGGAAGGCGCGGGTTCGTGAAACGGGTGCCTCCTCTTCCAGATCAACCACAGGAGAGGTCAATGCTCTGAAGGAGGAAGTGGCAACCCTAAAAGGTCAGCTTGTAGCCCAGGACAAGCAGATAAAGGCCAAGAGTGAGCAGATGAAGGCCCAGAGCTAGCAGCTGAGAGCCGAGAACAAGCAGCCAGGTTAGAACCCAGGACGACCAGATGAGTATGATTCTACAGGCCTTAGCGATGTCTGGTCTTCAAATCCAGCTGCCATCACCTAAACTTGCTCCACCTTCGACCTCCCAGCCACTTCGTCCAGCTGATACCTAGTAATTTGATGTATCAAACCTAGAAGACTACTTATTGTAGTTTTTTCTTGTTTTATTCGGACATCTTGTATGTGCATTTTCATATAGTTTATAATTAAATACTTTTTATTGGTTTATTATTTATTGTTTAGAATTGAATTACAATATTTATTAAAAATTAAATAAAAAATACTTTTGTCCCAAAAAAAAAAAAATGCTTGCGGGACAAAGAAGTTGCATAGGTCACGCAAAGTGTGTTTGCGCGACATAGGATTGTGCGTCATGCAATGCATTAAGAAAAAACACTTTGCGTGACGCACAATCCTACGTCGTGCAAAGACACTTAGTGTGACTCATTTCCTATGTCGCGCAAAGTGGGTTTGCATGACGTAGTATTGTGCGTCACGCAAATGAAGGAAATTTTGTGAAAAACATGTTCATTTGAGCAACATCTATGGCATGCAATTAACAATTAAAGGCGGAATCATGCTTGTATGCACTCAAAACAAAACATTACGCATGAAATTCAAAGCCTAGTAGTTATGTGAACCAAGACTCAACTCAAGAACAAAGTGAGTTGAGAAATTTTATACCTTTGAAGCACCTCTTTGCTTAGCAAAGGTTAATCACCCATGTGAGGGCCTTCTTTCCTTTGTCACCTTACTCCTTGGCTCCATGGATGTGGATGGAGGAACTTTGCTTCTTGGGTCCATGCCTTCTTGGATATGGATGGAAGAATTGGTTTCTCCAAAAGTCCCCAAAGTTGGAGACCTCTAAGTTTCGACACCAAGGATGGTTGAGGAAGAAGATGAGTGGTCATGGAAGAGTTAGATGCTAGTAAACTCTCCCATGGTGGCCAACTATTCTAGAGAGAAAAGAGAGAGAGTTTTTCTCAGTTTTCATCCTTAGAAAACCCTAATGAGGATGGAGCAAAGATACCCCTTCTATGCTTTCAACTTTTGTATGCATTTTGGACCAAAAGGCCCTTCCTCTCTTTATGGCCAGTTTTCCCAAGCCTTTGGGCTGTTTTGGGCTTCTTGAATTTTGATTGTTAAGTTGTCATACAATTTAAGCTAATGGGCTTGACGATTTGAAGCCCAATTTGGGCTTTATGGCCCAAAACTAACTCAAGGTTTAAAACAAACTTATTCGTTTGATTAATTAACATATTAATTAATTCTTGCCATAAACAATTAAACCATTTAATTGTCCTTACTCATCTCTTTCAAATCCTTCAAGCATTACCTTACACGGTGTGCGATCCATTAGGTTCCTTTTAACGAGGCAGTGGGCGGTTAAAACTCTTTCAAATCGATTGTGAATTGAAACTTACTTTCAATTCTCCCTTTAGTGATTATACACGTTTAGGGCTTCCACAAACCATGAGTGGCACCTAGCAGTATGTCATGGTTACCCAAGCTAATCAGAAGAGGTGGAGAACCTATTCAGTTTAGGATTACAATGCAATACGGTCTTTCTCTAATACAATACTCTTGACCACATTGTTTGGTTTGATAGTTTATTCATGTCTACTATCCAATGTGATTCATTTACTTATATGATTACCTTGAATGTGATTTGGAACGACTTCCTAAATCTCATTCATACTCTGACCAGAGATTATTAATCATATCGTAGAGTATTCTCCCTCAAATAGTTTGAAGGTTAGAGATCCCTTGTTGTGCATTCACTTGCCTTCATGGCTAAGTGGCTTAACCCCAACTATGTCGTGGACACCCTCGGATGGAGTGACTTTGACATAGTCAAAGATCAAGGACCGAACCATAAGACAACTATGATGCCTCAGGTCAAAGGACTACTTTGCATTATCCCAACCATGAGTTCTCATGTGACATGAGTATGAGAACTCCTTGTTAATCATGTTCAGTGAACTCATTCTCTATTGAGCACTTACGTACTTGTCTTGGTGTCAGTCACACAAATGACTCAAGACCAGTCACTCTCCCTAAGAGAAGACATAGCACGTACTGATCTTAACGGACTATCCAATTGGCAATCCTATGATCAGGAACCTTTAGGATATGTATACGAAAGAGAATGGTCTCATGAATCTAACTTTTTTAGATCACATTCTCCCAATTACATATTACTTGGACTTATCGTTTAAGCGTATAACATTTATATGAGACGGCTTCAAACAATAATCTTTGCTCTTTAAATTAAACTATATTAGTTTAACATGTAAAATGTCCGTAAAGTATCATCATATGATTGGTTTTAAGGCACATTTCCAACAGCAAACCCACTTTGCGTGATGTAGGATTGTGTGTCACGCAAACCCACTTTGTGCGACGTACATTATTTCTTCATTGCGCAAATCCTGCTTTCACAAGCTTGGCGCGTGACGAAGGTTCGTTGGGCAAATTTTTGCGCGATGTTTTTTAACTTTGCACAACGAAGGACCTACGTCACGCAAAGTATTTTTTGTACTAATGCCAGTGTAATACACAATGAGCAAATAACGTATATATGATCATGCAACGATAAAACGATAATTCTAGTCAACATAATACTATTCATGACCATGACTATAATTTAGGCGTCCCATAATACTAGGCATACATATGCATTTCGTAGGACGTAAAATAATTTCATAAATTCCGTCAATGCACTAATTCTTATACTAGATTAATCTAATCTAGGCGTAACGTAGAAAATTCTTATTAAATAATAAATGGAAACTAAATAAATATATAATATTTAAAAACAAAGATCCACTCACATAACCATAGCTTGCTTGCTTTCGATAAGCCTTGTCATTTGTCGACCCGAATAAGCTTGTACTTATACCAAGTCACATTGACTTAGAAAAACACTTAAAGCACAATTATACACAAAATGGGCTGTTGGAGCATAAAATTTCGGATACTCCAATTCTCCACCAACAAGTAATCTTGAACACGTTAAGAAGTCTTAGACACTATCTTCATTTGTCAACAATGAGAGCGGGGGGACCTGCAAGAAAATACTCCTACACTCAAGTCAATCGTTGTTCAAAATAATTGCAAGACATTGTAAAGCTATCTAATACTTCCCTTTCCTCCTCCCATGCTAATGGGATTATTGCCCTTTTATAAGCATTCAAGTCTTGGGCTTCAAGTTCCACTCTCCTTCTATTTCTCCATGTTCCATCTAGTGGGTATTATGTTGCTCCATTGTAGCTCCACTCCTCATGTTTGGTGTGCTAGTGGCTTATTTAGTGGAGGAATCATGTTTGGCTCCCACAAAGGCAGATTATAGTTAATCTGTCTAAATTTTACATTTTACAAAACTGCCCCTAAAACTAGAGGTAATTGCAAAACTGCCCTAATTTAATAAATTACCAAATAGCCCTAAAGCTTCAACAAATCTTGCATTTTGATCCTTGCTATACAAATAGTACAAGAAGATCATTATTTTTCCAAGATTTCTCAACATACCAAGCATATACTATATGAATTTGAAGTTAGGAACAAGGGGAATCAAATATACCTAAACCAAGGCCCCACTAGGTGGCCGAGGAAGGTAAATTTCATTGGAATGTCGGGCATGCAAGCTCTCTTGCTCCTCGTGACAAAGCATGTTAGAACCAAGGACCTAGTTTTACCTAGAACGACAAGGTTCCAAAATCGTTGTCGGAATTCTTTGCAAGAATAGAGGGAGAAGAGGCGTATCAAGCCTCTGGTTTTTAGCTCACAGTGTGGGTTCTAAGTTCACAAGCAAGCTTCAAAACAAGCTAGAAATCGAAAATTGAAATGAGAGGGAGTAGTATGGAGGCTTACCAAGTCAAGAACTCGAGAACTCGTCAAGGTACGTGATGAATAGTGGTGTAACCCATTGTGCAAAGCTAGGCTTAGCTTGGTGTCCATAGCAGATTGTATGAGGGTGTTGGCAGCTATCAGTATGTGTACGAAGGGTTTCAACAAGCGGTGGTGATGGTTTTTCTTTACTTAGCCGATATAAATGGAGAGTGCAGAGAGAGTTAAAGACGGTTAAAAGGGAAAGTGTGTTTGGTGGATAAAGAAAAGTGAGGTTTGAGTGTAATGAAAGTGAGTGAGGTGTGGACGAGAGGAAGCAAGGAAGCAATGGGAGAGAGGATGAGAGATGTGAGGTGACAGACCAAAAAGAAGGAAAACGATGAAATGATGTGTGTGATGGAACAAGTGTGGTTTCTAAAACCCAAGATAAATATTATTTTAATAGCCCAATTGTCCACAACCTATGTGAAGTACAATTTTTCAAACCCATACATACTTTTAGTCTGCACAAGGGTCATTAGATTAACAAGACCAAGGCAGCCCATTGCACGAAGCCACAATTCAAGTTTTGAAATTATTTCGGTAGTTTTACATAGTTTCAGACATAACTAAGCTCTGTTTGCGGTCACATGTTCGTAGAAATGAGTACTATTCAAAAATAGTAAAATTAGAGTGGAAAGGTGAAGGGAAGATTGAGGTCCACGTTGAAGGTCTACGTGGCATCTCAAGGCATTTTGATAATTTCACTACTATTGAGAATAAAATATACAGGATGTCACAACTTGGCTACTCAAAGATGAGTAGGAACTCCTACTCAAAACTCTTAGTGTTTTTATTGAACTAAACATGGTAAATACCAATATTAAACTAAACATGGTAAATACCAAAAATATATGATAATATTTGGGAATTTCTTGTATTTTCATTAATCTCCAAAGTGGAGTATATATAGGAGTTACAATTGGTATTACATATGTACTTCACCAATGTGGGACAATAAACTACTATTTACATTTTAACTAATGTATAACTCGCAACACTCCCCCTCAAGTTGGTGCAAAGATGTCACGCATGCCCAACTTGTCAAGCGAGTCGGAAAACGCACTATTAGACACAGCCTTAGTAAGAGCATCAGCCAGTTGATCTTCAGATCTCACAAACGGAAACATAATAATTCCAGCATCCAATTTTTCCTTAATGAAATGTCGATCAATCTCCACATGTTTTGTTCGATCATGTTGCACTGGATTATGAGCAATCTCAATAGCAGCCTTGTTATCACAATGAAGTTTCATAGCACCTTTGTGTTTAAACCCAAGATCTCTCAATAATTTTTCCAACCACAACAACTCACATACACCATGAGACATACCACGAAACTCAGCTTCTGCACTTGACCTAGCCACCACTTTTTGTTTCTTGCTTCTCCAAGTAACTAAATTACCACCCACAAACATAAAGTATCCAGATGTAGATCGCCGATCAGTGATAGAACCAGCCCAATCTGCATCTGTATACCCTTCGACATTCAAATGATCATTCTTGGAGAAAAACAGGCCTCTGCCAGGAGCCATCTTCAAGTACCTCAAAATACGAGTTACTGCATCCATATGAGCTTCACTAGGTGAGTGCATAAACTGACTTACCACACTAACTGCATAAGCAATGTCAGGGCGAGTGTGAGACAAATAAATTAATCTCCCCACAAGCCTCTGATACCGTTCCTTATGAGTTGGAACTTGATCTGGAAATAAGCCCAGACGATGATTCTGCTCAATCGGAGTATCAACAGGTTTGCAATCTAACATTCCTGTTTCAGCTAACAAATCAAGAACATACTTCCTTTGAGATAGAAAAATACCATGCTTGGATCGTGCAACCTCGATTCCAAGAAAATACTTCAATTCACCCAATTCTTTCATCTCAAACTCAGTAGCTAGGTACTTTTGAAGGTGTTGTATCTCCTTTTGATCATCACCAGTCACTATCATGTCATCAACATAAATAATCAATGCAGTTAGCTTACCATTTTGTCGCTTTAGAAACAAAGTATGATCTGAATGACTCTGGATATACCCAAACTTCTTCATTGAACTTGTAAACCTCCCAAACCATGCTCTAGGAGATTGTTTCAAACCATACAAGGCCTTTCGTAACCTGCATACAATACCTTTTCCAGGAGATGTTCCAATACCAGGTGGGAGATCCATATACACTTCCTCCTTAAGATCACCATGAAGGAAAGCATTCTTAACATCAAACTGCAACAGAGGCCAATCCTGGTTTGCTGCCAAGGACAGAAGAACACGCACAGTATTAAGTTTGGCAACAGGAGCAAAGGTCTCCTGATAGTCCACCCCATAGGTTTGAGTATAACCCTTAGCAACTAATCTGGCTTTATACCGATCAATAGAACCATCTGCTTTGTGCTTAATAGTAAACACCCATCTACATCCAACGGCTTTCTTCCCGTTTGGTAACGGAACCAAATCCCAAGTAGAATTCTTTTCCAAAGCTTCCATCTCAACTTTCATAGCATTAACCCACTTAGGGTCAGACAAAGCATCTTGCAATTTTGTTGGAATTGATACACTAGATAGCTGACATATGTAAGATGCATATGATTGGGACAAACGATGAGAAGATACATAATTGTTGATAGGATATTTGGCTTTGGCATGCATATCAGGCTCATATTGTACTTTAGGTTTTCCACGATTAGCTCGTGGAGGCAACTGATAAGCAGAAGAATCGTCAGAATTTACCTCATGTATGCCACCATCTTGTACCAAACAGTTAGAAGAATCATCACTGGACGAACCATCATCAGGCAACTCGTTAGACATATCAGCAGCAGGCAACCGATCATCAGAAGGTAATTCATCAGATATATCAGCAGCAGGCAATCGATCATCATCTGTAGTCGACTGATTAGTATCACGTAAAATAATAGGTTCTGTTCCCAACTCTGTCTGTAACACATCATCCATATCATCTCTTCGAATCTGCACTTCACTCCCCTTCTCCCCCTGAAGTGGAGAGTCGGAAGAGGGCTTCACAAAATACGAAACTTTCTCATGGAATGTGACATCCATGGTAATATAAGTTTTTTGAGTCGGAGGATGATAACACTTATAGCCTTTTTGATTGTTAGCATACCCAATAAAGACACACCGGAGAGCACATGCATCAAGTTTACTCCGCTGATGAGAGTAGACATGCACATACGCAATACACCCAAACACTTTCGGAGGAAGCTTTGAGACAGAAACAAGAGAAACATGTTTTTGTAGCACATCAAACGGTGTCTGAAAATCAAGAACCCGACTTGGAACACGATTGATCAAATACACAGCAGCCAAAACAGCTTGACCCCACAAATGATTAGGAACACATTTATCTAACATCAAGGAGCGAGCAACCTCCATTATTTGACGATTCTTCCGTTCGGACACACCATTTTGTTGGGGTGTAAACGGAGTAGTCGTCTGGTGAATAATACCATGATCACAGAAAAAACATGCCAAAGTGTGATTCACATATTCTCCTCCGTTATCAGACCTGAAGACCTTAACTGTGGTCTGAAACTAAGTAGATACCATTGTACAAAATTCTTGAAGAAGTAACGGAACATCACTCTTATTTTTCATCAAGAACACCCAAGTTACCCGAGTACAATCATCAATAAAAGTAACAAACCAACGGAATCCATTAGAAGTAACTTTTGCAGGACCCCACACATCAGAATGTATCAAATCAAATGGTAAAGTAGCTTTAGAACCACTTACAGGAAAGGAAGCACGATGACTCTTAGCCATGACACATGTTTCACACTTGAACTCTGAATCACTACAAGTGCGAAACAAAGAAGGAAATAGATGCTTCATATAACTGAATGATGGATGTCCCAATCGTCGATGCCACAACCAAATTTGATGTCTGTTATCCACTTTAGCACTTAAAACTTGATGATTATTTGAACCGGAAACAACAGTATCCTCCATAGTCAAGATGTACAAACCCCCTATCCTTTTACCATAACCAATTATCTTCTGAGTTTGAATATCTTGAAAATAACAATACGTAGGATAGAAGTGAGCAGAACAATATAAAGTATCAAGAAGTTTTCCTACCGACAAAAGATTGCACTTAACATCAGGAACAAGTAAAGCACGGACCAGTGATAAGGTTGGAGTCAAAGAGATAGTGCCTTCACCCTTCACAGGGGAAAGTGCTCCATTTGCACTAGTAATATACGGATCACGAACATAATCACATAACTCATCAAACACTCTAGGGTCACTCGTCACATGATCAGTGGCCCCAGTATCAATTATCCATTTATTTGTTCCACCAAGATGCATAACAACACTACGATTATATTGAGCCATTGAACAAAATCACGAACAATAAAGGCACAAAAGATACGCAGCAGAATGAAAACAATTTACCAGAGTACTGTAGCAATCACTGTTCACGGCACTGTAGCAAATAATATTCACGTCACTGTAGCAATCACTGTTCACGCAATGTAGAAGGCCACTGTTCACGGCACTGTAGCACGATACTTTTTTTTTTTTTTTTTTTTTTTCACACAGAGGAAATCACGAAAAATGTGGGCACAAAATTTAAAGCACACAGGTCACCAAGAGCGAACTGCTCTGATGCCATATTGAACTAAACATGGTAAATACCAATATTAAACTAAACATGGTAAATACCAAAAATATATGATAATATTTGGGAATTTCTTATATTTTCATTAATCTCCAAAGTGGAGTATATATAGGAGTTACAATTGGTATTACATATGTACTTCACCAATGTGGGACAATAAACTACTATTTACATTTTAACTAATGTATAACTCGCAACAGTTTTAATCAAAGAGTTTTGTGCTTATTATTAGAATCGTTCATATTATGAATCACAGTGTAAATATCATCTCTGTAAAAAATAACTTAAAACTAAAATTGTTTAGTCAATCTATTGTAGCAAATACATAGACAGTCTGTAATGCTTTTACCAATACCGCTCATTTGTTTTCAAATAATTTGATTACTAAACGACCTTAGTTTTAATTGATTTTTTTGTAGAGGCAATCTTTATAGGGTGATTTATAATATCAATGGTTCTGATTATAAACATGAAGTTCAATAAATTGACAACGAACAATTTTGAGAAACTTTAAGTAGGAGTTCCTACTCATCTTTGAGTAGCCAAATATTGTTCATAATATTGACCTTTCTCTTTGATATTAGTCGATCTCCAATATTATCACCACGGCTATCCTAGGCCATCTCCAACCGATGGCTGGCCATAGGCTCGTTTTAGCCCTCTAGCCCTCTAATAAGCCCTCCAATATATTAATATTTTAATGAACAAGGTCAGAGGGCTTGTTTTAGCCCTGTCACAAAAAATCGTCTCCAACCGAGGGCCATAAGGCCAAACATAATTTATTATTTAAATTTAAAAACTACAACAACTTAAATTTAAAAACAACAACAACTTAAATTTAAAAACAGCAACAACTTAAATTTAAAAACTACAACTTATATTTAAAAACTACAACTAAAATTTAAAAATGACAAATTAAATTTAAAAACTACAAATTAAATTTGAAAACAACATTAACTTAAATTTAAAAATTTTGTGAGGAATGGTGAATGAATGGTTTAGGTATTGATAAGGGGAAAAAAAAGAATTTTCAAGAATTAAAAAAAAAGCCCAAAAAACCTAAAAAAAAAAAATTTGAATCCAACGGTAACTGGCGCCAGCTAACTATTGCATTCAAAATTCTTTTTAAGAATTCCTATCGGTTATAACCGACATGAATACATATATTGTTTTTAATGTAAATGTATTACTGTCGGTTATAACCGACAGGAATACATAATATAAATATATTCATGTCGGTTATATTAAGCGGTTTTCTGGCCAACCCCGCGCTGCCAGCCCTCCAGGCATCTCTGATTCCGTGGGGCCCTCTCAGATTCCACAGCCCTCTAGCCTAGCCCTCTAGCCTAGCCCTCATTTGAAGATGGTTTTCGGGCTATTTTCGACACTCTGGCCCTCCAGACCCTTCGGTTGGAGATGGCCTTAGAAAAACTTCCAAAGAAGACCCAAGGCCGAAAGAGAATCGGGATCAAGAAACTCGAGAACCTTAACAACAAACAAGTCACCTTCTCCAAGCGCCGCGCCGGCATATAGGCTGGGGAGCTGAGCGTTTTGTGCGGCACATATGTGGCAGTCATTGTTTTCTCGATAGCAGGCAAAGTGTTTTGCTACGGGCACCCTAGCGTGGACGCCATGCTAGACTGGTATTGCACTGGGGCAAGTCCTCCTCCAGTGTCTGATGATAGCACTAGAGATCAAAATCCTAATGGGGTGCCCGTGGCAGAGTTCAACAAGCAGTACATGGAGGTGATTAGGGAGTTGGAGGAACAGAAGCGGAGAGTTGTGGAGGCTGAAGAGGCGGTGAATATGAAAATGGTTGTGATGGATGCAGCGGGTAGGTATGGTGACAGGTTTTGGTGGGAGGATGAGCGTGTTGACTTGGAAGGGTTGGATATGCAGGAAGTTGAGCATTACTTGATTGCATTAGAGGATGTAAGGAAGCAGGTGGCTGCTAGGCTTCATCAAAAGACGATTTTGAATGGGACGTTGAACCTGGGGGCTATGCTGCTGGTTCCAGATCGACTTTGTCATCTGCCGGTGATGACCAACGGTTTTGGTGATCAGGATGGTCAATCCGGTGGTGGCTATCACAGTTTTGGAGTATAATTCAGAGTACTTTTAAATTTCTTTTTCTTTTTTTTGTCAAAGGTACTTTTAATTATCTGGTTTTCTTTTTCTTTTTTTTTTAATTTTTTTTTTATCATGTAATGTTCCAAATTTTTTAAATCCAATTTGCAAAACAAATGATGTGGTTTATTAATTAAGTGTAGATTAACGCTCTTGTTTCTTATTAGCGACATATTATTTGATTTTAAAATTTGGTCTCCCTAGTATTATCCATTTTGTTTATGCAGTAAAATGGTTGGGGTACTTTCTCTTGATATGGCTACATCTTGTGCTATATTAATAAAAAAAAAATGAATAATACTTGTGCAAGTAATGTTATGTCACCTGGAGCAGCCATGGTTGAAAAGAAAAGGAATTCTTCTACTCATTAAAGACCTAAAGTTCCAGAGGTGATAGAACCTTGTGCAGGGAATCCAATTATATATAGGCCTAACCATTTGCCAATTTCCATCTATCATGGAGAGTTGGTTTCAAACAATTTTTCCAAGTAGTGGATCATCAGTTATTTCCTGTAGATGACATCCACATCTGCTTGATTATAGGAAGCAAATCTCCACGTTTACTATGGCAACTGCATTTCATCTTTATAATGTTAGTCAAGTCCAATTAGGTTTCTAATATTCTCTACTTGGACATAGACTAATCATTGTATTGAAATGTAATGCCCATCATAATACTGATACCTTAGTCATCACATTGAGTTTCACGTTACTGGCATCGTCACATCTACCACAATTAGTTAAAATGTTGAACTCTCGAAAATCATGTATAGTTGAATGACACAAGCACTCTGGAATTACAAACACTAAGTCCAATTTGTATGATGCTATATTTAATACTTTAGTGAATTTATATTTACATATTCCTTCAAAGCAATCCTGATTTATTTACTGGTCTGCACCCTATGAATTATGCAAGTCAAGCTATCACGACACATATAGAGAGCCACTCAAACAACCATTTAGGCTAAGTAGTGCTCATAATTCAGCACGTTTTATTTTAAAACCTCACAATATGATAATGGAGTCTGATCATAGCGACATCCAATGGCGGATCCAGGATTTTAAACTCGGGGGTCCTAATAATAAAGGTCAAAAAATTTATAAACAAAAACAACATTGAAAATTTAAATATAATACATTTCATTCAAAAATCATATGCAAAACAATATTACAAGTTATAAAATCATAATTCAAGCGTCCATTACGAGGTTTCATAAGTTACTAGGGAGTACCTAAGTTATTGATTATCTGATATGAACCACTAAATTTAAAATACCGGTCAAATAAAACTCTCCCAAACTCCCACTATCTTTCTAACCAAACGCACCATTTTTCTCTTTTACTAGTTTCCAAACATCCATTTTCTCTCTCACTAAGAACACAGCTGCCATACCTCCACTAACCGCCTCCCTCCCCATTTTCCCGAAGCCATGGCAGCTCCACCCCCAAATTTCACCAACCCATGACAGATCATATCCATCGTACTAACCTTATGTAGGAAATTTCACCCATAAGAAAAATTACTAAGGTGGTTGAAATAATTTGGGGAAATTTGGGCTTATGTACTGCCCTGCCAGACAACAGAGAAAGGTTGGAAGAGAAATGGGTGGCACCAATGGATGAGACCATGGCAGAAGCAAGGAGGAGAGAGGCTGGAAGGGTCCCTATCTTCTTTCTTCTCCGTGCGCGGTCATCTTCTCTGAGAAGAAGATAGCCACTGCAACCTGCAACCTACAACCTGCATAGACCTCATGCTCGAGTACGAGGGGTCGCCGGAAAATTTCTAGCAGCGATTTAGGATCATTGACAGGTCCTGGGACCTCCCAGGTCCCTATGTAGATCCGTCCTTGGCAACATCCGTATCCATATATATATATATAGGAAATCTTTAAGGGAAGAGACTCCCATTATTTTAATAAAAATGGGGATTAGTTGTGGGGTCCACACTACATCAAACTTTAACTATCCGAACCATCTATTTTTCAAGTTGCACCTCATAGATCATCCTTACAAAATGTTAACTAAATCGGAAATGTTTAATACATCTAATTAAGTTCAAAGAAATTAACGAATACTTAATTATATAAGAAACAATAAAATTTTATGTTGATAATTAAATAGGCAAATGGTTTCGGATTGAACTGAATTTTTATAAGGATGATCTATGAATCGAGACTAACAAAATAGACGGTTCGGATCATTAAAGTTCGATGTGGAGTGAGCTCCACACCTACTCCCCATTTTGTGAAAAAAATGGGAATCCCTTTACATAAAGGACATGATATATATATGTGTGTGTGTGTGTGTGTGTGTGTAAACATGCAACTTACAATAGGATTGCTCTCTCTCACATTTTAGCAGGTTCCAAGGACTCATGTACTCCCATTCTTGTGACATGTTCTTTGAACACTTCCACTGTCAATGGTTTTGTCAGAGGGTCAGCTACCACCAAATTTTTTTTGTCAAACAATAGATTTTGTTAGATTAGCCACTGACGGAGTTTGAACCCATACCATCATGCAAGGACTCAACACCTTTCCACCACTATGGGCCACTTGCTATCACCAAATTTGTTTCAATGTGCTCGATCATGACCTCTCCTTTCCCCACATGTTCCTTGACTGACAAGTATTTGATGTCCGTTAGTTTTGTTGCTTCAAACTTCTTGTTGTTCTTAGAGAAAAATACTGCTGCTTTATTATCACAATATATGGTCAATGGTCTCAAAATTGTATCCACAAACACAATTGCCATGAAGCTAATCAAATTCTTCAACCACATCTCTCTCTTTGTAGCTTCAAAACAGGCTATAAATTCAGCCTTCATGGTTGATGTAGCCAAGGCTTTCTGCTTTGCACTCTTCCATGACACAGTAACTCCAACCAGAAAAAACAAATAGCCCTTGTTGATTTCCTCTCATCCATAAAAGGTCGTACCCAGTGCACAAGGCTCCCGCTTTACGCAGGGTCTGGGAGAGGTGAATGTCGGCTAGCCTTACCCCCATTTATGGAGAGGCTGCTCCCAAGTCTCGAACCCGAGACCTACTGCTCATGGGCGAAGGCACTTGCCTCTCATCCATGCAACCAACAAAATCTGCATAAGTATACCCAACTAATTCCAAGTTCTCCACCTTTATACACACCAGCATAAAAGATTTGGTTTTTTGCAGATATCTGAGTACTTGCTTTGCTGCAACCTGTGCTGTTCACCTGGATTTGATTCGGATTTCCCTACATGGCAAATGCTAAGTCAAGCCTTGTGCGAATTAACCTGTGCATACATCAAACTTCCAACCAACGGTGCATTGGGTTTGTTGACCATGCTTTCTTTCTCTATTTCATTTCTCAGACATCGAGACTTGTTTAACTTATATCCCTTCCCTATTGGAACCTCTCTATTTGAACAACAATGCATATTAAAACAGTGCAACACTTTCTGTATGCATCATCCATGTCTTTCATCTCAAAGGTTTTGGACAGTAATTTCTTATTTTCAAATAAAAGATTGACATCATTGCTTGTTAGAAAGATATCACCCACATATAGTACAAGAAATATGAATTTTGATCCACTAACATTGAGATAAATGCAATCATCAATTTTGATCCACAAGGTTATAGGGCATTAGGTGTAGAACACCCTTAAGGACTTATTAATTGGAGTTGAAAGGCTACGAAACCAACTAACCATCCTACCCCATACCAAGACTCCATGATTTGACGCTAAACTCACTGCTGATTAAGCAAGAGTGGTCCAATTACTAAGTAAAGTCCTGGGTAGAACAATTATTACTTTATTTATAACAAAGCTTATACATTACTTTATTCAAAACAAAAATTTAAACTTTACTTTATTCAATTTTTTTTGTAACTACTTTTAGTTTTCAGGAAATAAAAACTTGAGTTTTCATATTTTGGTTTTCAGTGTTCATTTTTTTTAAAACTGAATATAGTTACCAAACAAGATTTTAGTGTTTAGTTTTAAAAAAAAGTGAAAACTGAAAACCAAAAACCGAAAGCTTAAAACTGAAAGCTGAAAATGAAATGATTATAAAACAACCCTAAATAGTTATAAATCGTCCCTGAATAATTATGAAGCGGTATTTTTTCACTAAAAATAGGTGCATGATGATTTTTTGTTGTATTAATAAGAATTCCCTAAAACTAACGCTATATCATTTACAATGGAACACTGGATACACCACTTGATTGGATCCCAGGCATGATATATGTTCGGCTCAAGGACATCCCCAGTCTCATCAAAGTCACTGATGTCAACGGCATAATGTTCGATTCCTTGGGATCCGAATTGCGTAATTGTTTGAACTCTAGTGCAATCATCTTCGACCCTTTCGACGAATTGGAACATTAGGTCTAAGAAGCAATATTAACCATGTTCCCTAAAGCTATCTCCAACCGAAAGAGCTAAATATAGTTCCGTTCAGAATTATAATCCTATAAAAAATTATTTTTAAATAAACAATGTCAAATCATAGTCATATGCCATCTACAACTAAAGGGGCTAAACATGGACTTGGATTGTCTGCCCTCCCATTTCGATGCCCTCCTTGTGCCCTCCTTGTGCCCTCCTGTTTGTGTGGTTACGGTTAAGCCACGTCAATATTTTATATTACTATTTCTTTTTGTTTTATTATTTTTATAAAAAAACAATATAAAATGTTAACGTGACTTAACTATGACCACACAAAACAGGAGGGCACAGGAAGGGTACCGAAATGCGAGGGCAGACAATCCAAGTCCGCTAAACATAGCCCTTCAATAATTTATTAGTTCTAAGTTTATACTATAAATTTATTAGTTAATTTAGTTAAATTATCATTGATTGTTTTCAAATCTAGTCATTGAATTTGAATAAATTATTGCAATTGAGGAGTTGCGTCCCCAAAAAAGGGTTAAGAGGGGGCTACATTTGGCCAGCTTGATACCCCTTTAGCCAAATAATAATCTGGTAGGTTCCATAAAATTATATCCTAGTCATCGGTTGGAGATGAGTTTTTGGGCAAATCAGACCATTTGAGATGGCCTAACATTTACTCCATTAGCCCAGTTAAGCTACTTACCAAGCAAACCAAGCACTTCCCGGAGAGCAATTTGGTGGATTCACTTGGGTCAAGCTTATGGAAAGAAGACACAAAATGTCTTGACCAAAATAAACCGGATTCAATTGTGTGTGTATATATATATATCGCGGTTTCTTTCTTTCTCTCTGGGAACTCCAAATCCCAGATCCAGAAGCACCCCCCAGTTCCTAAGTTTCAACCGCCGCCCCTTGCTCTTGCTCGAGGTAGGCGGCAGCCCGTTACTCCTCATTCCCTCCTCTCTTATGTGCCCTTTCCTTCTTTTCCTCCCCTCTCATCTCTGCCCCTTCCCCTCTCCTACATCCACCTCCTCTTCCTTCCCCCTTTCTAGTCTCCTTCCTTCATTTTCATTCTCGATTATTCGTTAGTTTTATCTCAGTTTTTCCTAAGCCGAATCTCAACTATCACCTGAGTTTGTCTTAGATTTGGGCTTCATGCCCCTTGTCCAGCATTTCTCGCCTGCTTTTATTGCTTTATATCTTTTAATTTTCCTTCCTCCCTCCTCCCTAGCTATGATACTTCATCCCCATCCCACCATGTGCTCAAATCGGCGTGCTTCGATAAGAAATTGGATATCAGATCCACTTCCCTCCCTCGCTTCCCTTCCCCCCAACCGGCATGCCGGATCCCCATCGAGGTCAAGTGTTGGGTATTTTACATACCCCTTAGCCTCACTCACTACCCGTATGATACTTTATTTGTATATTTTTGCAAAGGTTCGTGAAGGTGACTTGGATCTGGTGTCTACTCTCTCAATTCAGAATTTGGCTTCCTTCGAGGAACTGACGGTGGCGGCGGTGTGGTTTTTGCTGCTGGAGATTAGGTATTTTGTTGTTTATTTTTACAGCCTTCATGCCTAAGTTGCTGGAGATTAGGTTTTTTGTTGTTTGCAACTCTCATTTTGCTTGGATGTTTTCCTTTATATGTAGTTGTTTACCTTATTCTTTTTTGGCCTTGTAATAGTTTTTAATGTAATGGAAGATATCTTACTTGACCCAAAAAAAACAAAAGTTGTGTTTATAAACTATGGCAGCGTAACTACGACGACACACCAACATCTCAAAGAGTTTGCGTGGGGGGTGGCAAATAGCAAGCACCCGTTTTTGTGGATCGTGAGGGATGACGTGGTACAGGGAGACTGCAATACTTTACCCAACGAATTTTTCGAGGAGGTTTAGGTAGGGGTTACATAGCAACGTGTGCACAGGACCGAGTGCAGGCCGGTCCATCTGTTGGGGGCGTTTTTAATACTGGTTGCAATTCTACTCTTGAGACAATATCTGAAGGTGTGCCTGTAATCTACTGGCCTTTCTTTGCTGTGCAAAAAAGGAATTGTCGATACACATGCACTGCCTGGGAAATGGGAGTGGAGGTGAGCCCCGATGTGAAGCGAGATGAAGTTGAAGGCCCCGTTAAGAAAATACTTGACGGAGAAGAGGGGATGAAGATGAGGGCCAAGGCAAAGGAATGGAAGAGCGTCGAAACTACGGACATCCAAGGCGAAGGATCATCGTACAATAATTTCAAGAGATTGATTGCGGCTCTCCAATGTGGGAAGTGAGGAACAAACCTTTGATTTAAGTTCATGTTTATGGTGTCTTAGTTTATGTTTGGTTTCGTGTCTCTGATTATTAAAGCCCTATAAATAAACAACTGTCTTACAGTTTAAGGAGACTTGCTTGCTATGAATGAAATCCATATTTCCCTTCATTATTTTCCATCGTTCATGTAAGCTGTTAATGAATACAACATACAGAGCCATTTGTAAATGACAATTTCAATGAAAAGCCCATGCCGGATGGTTTCGCCCCTTAATTCTACAGATGTTGAACAAGTTGTTTGAATCCAAGAAGTACAAGAACTTTCCTAATTGGCAATGGCAGCGTTTTGAAGTAACAATTCCAAGTCTTTCAGTCTGCAAAGAATCGCAAGTACAAACTATGTGTAAGTATGCCAAACAGTATAAGGAAAACAATGCATTCGCTAAAGAAGAAAATGACTGCCATACCTTATGCTACTCAAGTCAGGGTAGATTGCTATTGCATCTTTGAAATCCTAATAGAATAACAACAAAGGAGGCTCAATTATCTCATACCACGGATCATGTCGACGAAATCCTTCGTATAAGATGACTACAGAGTAGGAAGCCTCACCTGCTCAGCTGTTGAAGAGGTGTAGGTAATGACACATGACATCCCAGCTTTTGTTGCTGCCTGACATTACCCAAAAACAAAAAGAGAAGAATTATGCGTAAACACAACGGTTAAGAATAATTAGTAACTGTATATTACAGAAAAATAAGGATCTACCTGTAGACCAATAACACTGTCCTCCACGACCAAACAATCTTCCTCCGAGACTCCAAGTCTCTGGAAGGCAAACAATGTAGTTACATAAAAACCAAGATCTAACAGTTAAAAGCAAAGAGTAATCCATACTGCGCAGCACCATAGAATTTTTCATGTTATTGAGGAGAATCCTTACAAAATTAAAATTGTTGATCATAAATGACTTCTGAATTCATATTTGGAAGATTAAATTTAGGATGTTAGATTACTGACCTTGGCAGCAGTAATATAAATCAAAGGATCAGGCTTTTTTTCCTTTACATCATCACCTTCACACAAAAACCACACCAGACAGGGAATTCAAAAGTCTAATTCTTTTTTAATAAACTAATTCAAACATAAAACGTTCAATGTGATTTGATAAACCAGCAAGCAATGTTCTTAAAATCGCAAGGCGGTAGTCAGGTGGCGGGAAAGAGCCTGATGCCTAGGGGCTTAGGCGGTTTTTATTAAATATAAATACATGTGTAATATTTTATAGCTCGGTTTGTAACACATTCTAAGTCCATATGTTATTGTTGGGCCTTGTTTTCTCATTGGGATTTAGAGAATTCTTTAGGCATTAATGCACCATATATTGTCATACAACTAATCCTACTCAGGGTAATTGACATGTTCTCGAATTCCATGCATGAATATGAAGAACCAGCTAAGGGTTATTAATGTGTCATGACATGTCTCGCAAAATTTCAACTGAAACAATTTATACAAGGATTTCGAAGTTCAAAAGTAATCAACATACCAGCAAGGAAGCAATCAAGACCCTGAAAACGCTCCTACGGTCAGGAATGTATAAATTGATGAGCACATTTGGTACTAACAAAGAAGCAAATACAGCTGGTTCTAAGTTCGAACCATATTAAGTTAACAAAAATGTTGAGGAAAAAGGCTTACAATTCCTATAAGGTTTTCAAGACACAGAATTACTGAACTTTTAGTTGCTGCAGAGCAAACAGCAAGCTTTTTCCCCTACAACAATCCGAGAGAGAATACTCTTACAAGCATAAAAAAAATGCAGTTTAATGCAAGAAAGCAGAAGAGAAACAAACCAATACATAAAATGTAAATAGATGAACTGAATCGGGGATAAAAGGATGCATATAACTGAAGTGGATTTAAAAGTACCGTGACAAGAAATTAAACTTTTGAATAGTAAACATTAGCTTACAGAAGCCTTGGCCTCATCCATCAATCTTATAACTCCTGGTCTTGGTTCCACCTGGTCAAAAAAGAAAGACAATAAAACACAGTTCGCAAGTCCATATCGCTACGAGTTTATTTATTCAATTTCAACATAACCGATCATTTGTTCGAAAAGAACAAGGTTCAACAGGAAAACCAAAATGCAGCAAGTATAGATGTCCCCTTACAGTTCCGGATTTGATAATTTCTTTGTACCTTTCAGTTTTCCAATCCTACAAGACGATAAAAGGATCAACATACTACGAATAAAAGTACATATAATTCAAAACCAATCTATGCCCAAGATTTGAAAACACAAACTGCAAATTCACGACAAAAAGATAAAAGTAACAACAATCTCAATGCACTGACAGTGGAAGGATTTTTAGATGAGCTACAAAATTTCTAACAAGTTTAACCCAAACATGCCATTGATTAGAGGAACTTAAAACTAAGAAAACAATGCGGAAATTCATTTTCTCAGAAGCCAAACAACTAGAACAAGCAAAATTAGAACCTGAATAGTATCAATGATCTTGGCTCGGCCCTCATCGTCTTCCGGAGGCTTCTCGAAGATTGTGGACGACGGCCAACCGTGCTCCTTAAAGTACCTTAAACAACCCAAACCCGAATTCAATCAAAGAAGAAAACAAAATCCAAAGTTTCAATCTTTGGAGAAAATTAGAGAGAGAGAGAGAGAGAGAGACCATCGCATTTTGGGTTTGCCACCGCCGATTTGGTTCTGGAGCTGATCGTAGAAGTGGAGGTCCCAGTTGAGGGGTTGAGAGGCAGAGGAAGAGCAGCGGACATTGAAGTGAGCGAAGGCCTCGTTGTAAGCTTGGCGGTGCAAGTGCTCGGACTCGAGTATTACGCCGTCGCAGTCGAAAATCAGAGCTTGGAGAGCAGAGGAGGAAGCTGAGACCGAAACTGAGAGTGAGAGCCGCTTTCGTGTGGAGGAGATGGAAAGATTTCTGGGGGTTCGGAACCGAACGAGGGTTGTGTGTGAGAGTATAAAAGAGGAAGAGGAGGAGGAAGAGAGAGGAATCGTGATACACGCCATGTCTGGCTGCCTGTGCTTGGGTTGGGATGGGAGGGGAGGGGTTGGGTTCCTGTGGCTTTGGGTTGTCGTCGTAGTTTAGCGGGTGAAGCACGACCGTTATGAACCTCCAAATTTTCCTATAGTTTTCCGCCTTATATAGTTGAAAAAGAGAAGGATAAGAGAGTACACATCAGGTCCCTTACCTAAGCTAAGGTCATCGGAGGTTAGATGCGTTATGAAGGAATTCCATGAGGGGAGTTAAGGATATCAACGCCAAGCTCATCTCTAACCAATGAGCCTAAAGTTCCGTCTAGAATTATAGCTCTAAAACAGTGTTAGATCATATATTTATATACCTAAGTTTTAAGTTTATTCTTTAAGTTTATTGGTTAATTTAATTAAACAAATACTTATACCATATTAAAATAAGGCTATTCAGACATGATTTTTTAGTGTTGCGTGTTGCCAAATGAGGAAGTCTTCAAATTTCTTATCTTTATATAATCTCAATAATTTCCGAATGTGATTTTCAAGTGACACATGTTGAGATGTAATGGGTTATGCAATAGGCTTCTTATCCACGTGGCATTTCTTACTTCCAATTAATAAATTGACTGGATATTTGATATAATTCTCACACCTTCATCTTTTACCCTTTCCAATATCTCTTGTCGTTGTCTAAAATTATATCATTTCAATTTAGGTTTGTAATGAATTCCAATTCTGAATTGGAAGATAAATGAGCAGAGCAGAGACGAGAAGAGGAGTCTGATGAAGAAAATGAGGTATAGCCCAACATAACCTTTATGGAGCCAATGGTCGTGACCATGGAGTTTGAGGAAACTCAACAACAACCTGAATGGGGTGGCTAAGTTGGTGGTTGCTCTTACAAATCACGACAGAGAGAGGTCGCGCATCAAACTTTGATGCACAACTACTTTCAACCCAATACGGTGCTCTCAGAAAAGGATTTTAGACGCCACTTCTGGATGAGGCATCACTTGTTACTCTGTTTGCTCCATGATGTCCAAATTGTCAATCTGTAAAGCAGGTCATCCCGGTCTCTCGCCTCACCAAAAGATAATTGTTGGACTCTGAATGATGGCCTATGCCTAATTGGCTGATAAGATGGATGATATATATAGTATGTCTACATGCCTAAAAATCTTGCTCAACTACAATTGTTCACATTTACAAAGATATGTACCTTTGTGAAACTCGTAGTATTTTTTAGATGTATGAGTCCAAACACTTTTACTTGAATTGTAATCAATGCCGGATCTAGGAAATATTATTAGGGGTCAGTAAGAAGAGCGTACGTGGCACGCAAATTTATTTTAACAGAAATAGGATGCATATCACCATTTCATCAAGTCTTGGTAGGCCTAAAGTCATTTGCAAAGGCATACTGCACACCTATTAGTGCCTCATTTGCGTGGGTAACTAACATGTTCCAAGGCTGCTCCTATATGAATGCTTAACAAAGGAACAAACTTATCTTGAGCACACTAATAAATTGATTGATATAATTGTGTCCTGTTAATATGTTTGTCCAAGATTGATGATGTTTTGTTCATGCTTTGAGATTACCATTTCATTTACTTTGCATTTTTGGATAGTCTTTTACTTGGTTCTTTTTTTTTTCCTTCAATTGTAATCACAATCAACAAACAAACAAGAGGTACATAATATTAGGACCAGATTGTAAAGAGGCAGCACCTCTCGAATCCATTTTATTAAGCAATCGAAGGGCATATATGAAGGACAACTCCAACATTCAAAGGGGCAGTACCCAAGTCATCCGTAGAGATTCACTAGAGTTTAGAGGATCAGCTGACCCCTTTGCCCCTAAGTCAATACACCCCTGGTGTTAATACCCTTGACATTATCTTCAGAGACCCACTTATAGGCCTTAAAGAGCTTCATCTTCCTTTGGGGTCCAACCATTTCTTTTGATTGAAGATGCGGCCATTTAAAAAAGAATGATAATTGTAAATATAGATTATTAGAAGATGTAAGAAAGGTGTGTGTATGAAAGGAGTTTTTGAGGTGAAAATAATGTAAATTTTTGGATTAAAATAAAGTAAGATAGTATGTAGGGTGAAGAGGATATGAGAAATGGTATAGAAATTGGATAGGTATTTATATAGAAAAAATGATTTCTATTTTTTTTTAAATTCTGCCTAAAATATATATAAACACACACGCACGTATATATGTATATATACGTCCAGCTGGCGCCAGCTAGCCATTGGGATTCAAATCTAGCTGTTGGAATCTTTCAAATATGACTATTAGATCCATTGGCAAATTACAGCAGGTACTGTTGCTCCTTAATAAATGGCCAAGTATTGGCTTGGATAGCTTGATTCCCCTTAGATCATGTTTTGGCCTTGTGGGCTTCAATGATTTTTAGCCAAGCATTTGGCTACAATTGGGTTTTATTCAAATCAGGCCATATTTTGGCCATTTAGCCCACTTTATTAGAGATGGCTTAAAGGTAAGAGTCAAGCACAATGTGGTAATGCAAGGCTATTTTTTGGCATGGTTTGGCTTAGGAGGTTGAACTGTTTGCAAGAAAATGTGATTAAGTGTTAGAAACATGTACCTCAAATCAAGTAGATAGCAAAAGAACTTGACCCAATCATGGGACCACATTTGTTCACACAATGGGGAAAGAATATTCTGGTCAAAGCTTATGGGCAAAAGATTTTCGTACTCACTACCGACTACTTCACCAAGTAGGTGGAAGCCAAAGAATACAAAAAGGTGATAAAAAATGATGTGGTGAATTTCATTTGATGCAACATCATATGGAGATTTGGAATGCCTAGGGCGACTGTATCAGACAACGAATCTCAGTTCAAGAAAAGGAATTTTAGAAGTTACTGCTTTTGAAAGGGAATTATCCAACAATTCTCATCCCGTATCCCCAAGGAAATGAATGGTCTAAGAACACAAACCAAACCATATTTGATTACTTAAAGAATAGACTTAAGCAGTGCATGAGAAAATGGCTAGAGGAATTGTTAAAGATGTTGTGGGCATATCAAACAACCAAGTAGAGGCCGATAGGAGAGACTCAAATTTAAGTGGCTTATGGATCTAAGTGAACCTATTAAGATTGGGTTACCAACTATTTGAAAATGGTAGTGGCAGTTGAACAGACAACGATCAACATAAAATCCATTGCTTTCACTTGGTCGAAGAACAATGAGATATGAAAGCTATCTTACTGGCAAGTTATCGTACCTAAGTAGATGTTGGGTGCCCAAAAATATCACACACCAATCCAACCATATCTTAAGGCCCAATGGTCATGCAAAGCCTACATTCAAGCCCAAACATATGCCAAGGCACGGGATCAACGAGGAATATATTTACCAACATGCCGTTCCACGGTGATTAAGCCGGATATTTACACCATGCTCATGCCTATTTCACTACACCATGCTTCCTTAGTCACTATCTATGCTAAGCCCAAGTCACATATTCAAGGCTTGTCAAGTGGATTGTGGTGTGGATGGTTACGAAAGGTTATCAGGGCCTACGTGGAATCGGGGTCATGAAAGACTTTAGGCTACTTGGAGGCCCAGAGATCTAAGCCCATACCCTTTGTATTTCACATAGGCATCATTAAGAGAAAATTAGCCTAGTTTACCCATTTCCCTAACAAGCCAACTCCCTTAGTTAGGACTAAACTAGATTCTTGCATTAAATGCATGTTAAGCCCATCAAGTCAGGCATTTAATGTTGACCTTCCTTTCCCAACCTGCACAGATAACCAATGCAAGAAAGCCATGAGGCACGCTACCAGAAGTAGCGTATGCAGAAGGCCTCCTTGGGAAAGCCGCGTCTCGGGAAGAAGCAAACTGCAAGTCTCAACAATGCAACTATCTTACACCAAAATGTGAATAATATGAGGGCTAGGGAGAAAGGAATGGAAGATCAAACCATAAAGGGAGATTCCTTTGAAGTCTAGAGAATAACCCTTCATCTAGAAAAAGAGGAATACAAGCCATTAGAAAGGGGATTAGAGGAACATGTAGAGTAACACATAAAGAAATAGAAAGAACGTAGCGAGAGAGAACCATCCAGGAAGAAGTGCAGAAAGTTCCACTTAGCCCAGAAGCATACTCCATGCCTCATGCATCACCATCCATGCAACCTTAGTAATTCTCACAGCCTTCCATTAAACATCCAAGCCATTAGAAGCCTTACTATCACCCCAAGAAAGCCCAAATTATCCAGCAAAAAATGCCATGCAACCATGCAATCCTTTCTCTCTCATGTAAACCAATAATCTTCTAGCTTCCACACCATGCTTCACTTGAGCAAGTCATCATCTTGATCATTCATCCTATCTTCGAGCTATTGATGTTACCAAGGTATTTCCTAAGACAAGCTAACTCTTTTGAGATATCCCGGGACTTGTTACGAATACGTACCAAGGGAGACAAGTGGATGTTCTTAAGCCCAAGTCCACCTCGACCTAAAAATCGCCCAACATAAATTGGTGACTCCAATGGGGACATGTTGCAATCTTCATTCAATGGCTCCAAGATCCAGAAGGAACACTACCAGGAGTGGCAACACCTCAGACGCAGGCAAGGCTACTTCCCGGCTCGACGAGTCTTAACGTGAAGGCCAACGCCAAGAGAGCCAGGAAAACCTGGATGAATATGACATGCTAGGCATCACCCCAACCATTCATGCCTTGGGTGAAGCCCAAGAAGAAATTGATGCATTTGTGAAAGAGTTGAAAAACTCAATCCCAAAGCCAAGCGAGAAAGCTAGTAACAAGAACTGCACGCTCAGGGAAAATGCTTCCCAAGAGGAGTTAGTTGATGTTGCTGGCAAGGGTTCTTAGAAAGCACCATCCTTTGTCACTCAGGAAAACGTCATAGCCATGCTCGAAAATGAGCGCACAGAAGTTCGGAGGATTGAAAATATGTTCATAAGCCACCATATCCTACCAGCGTTCTCCACATGCCATATCCTAAGGGATACGAGACCACTAACCTTGTTCCTTTTTATGAGATGAAGGGTAGCCCTCATCAATATATAAGCCATTTCATTGATGCTTTAGGTCTTCATACCAGTGACTACAACCTTCGTCCCAAGGAGTTCTCGAAAAGCCTAATTGACCGTGCCAATACTTGGTACACCACACTTGCACTAGGTTCCATATGAACCTAGAAAGAGCTAGCAAGCAAGTTCTGTAAAAAGTACTTCCAACACAAGGAAAAGGTCACGATAACTCAGCTCAACAATGCACGTCAAAAACATGAAGAAGATCTTGTGACTTTTTTCAGACATTTCCGAGACCTCGCCCTTGACTGCTATAACGAGAAAGACGAGGAAGCACTTGTGAAGATCTGTATCAGCAACATTGTCGCTGACTACATGGTGTACTTGGAGAACATAGGAATCAGCTAGTTCTCGAGGCTTCTGGAAGTAGTGATGAAGACCAGCTTGTCAATCAAGCCTTCCACGAGGAAATCCTGGAAGACTGACAAGAAGAAAGCTCATCCTTCACTAGCGTGTAGCAATGAGGAATTCCAAGCCATGAAAAATGAAGGAAATTGAGGGTAATAGGGAAACCTATCCTCCACTAGCATTCAACGATGAGGAAATTAAACCCTATTGTTGACAATTGTAGTAAAGATGTAAGTAGGGATCGTTCTAGACCGGGGATTAACTAAGGATGCTAATCAACACAAATAAGACTTAAAAATACTAAACTAGACTCTATAAATTTAAAACTGACTTAAATGACTCAAAACAGCAACAAACAATAAAAAATACTCAATTCTAGACCTAACAAGTGATTTTGACGAAAATAAACTTAACTTGACTCAAAAGATTAAAAGAAAACAGACTTAATGAAAGGGGGATTGTTTTTGACGAATTTAAAACTTAAAACAGAAACTTTGCATAAAACACTTTATAAAAACGAATTTAGTGAATTGAAAAGGGTGAAAGGCTAGTTAGAGGGTCCTTCTCCACACATGACATATGCATACAAACCAATTTCCAGTTATTATTCCCTTAGACTATGAATGACAACACCCCAAGTTAACCGTGATAGCACAAATTAACCATCATATTTTCCTTAATTCATAGAATTTGATGGAATACGCATCACAACCAAATTATCCTTATCAAGTTCCCTAACTATGAAAAGCATGATAGAAAGACATATCAAAGGTCATTAAGTTCTTTGAAAACCATAAGCATTGACGAAACATTCGTAACTATGAAAAGCATGATACTCCTGCCAAGGATTTACTCAACACAATCATGACTAGTGACTTCCACTACTTGTGAATATAAGTTCATAACCATTAAGTGAAACTCCCTTATACCCTAGCATCAAATTCATGCATGCAAATTAAGTGTGGACCCTCAGTCTACATACATAAATAAGTTTTAATAACTCAGATAAGCAAATCACATTCAAGACTCAAGAAACACTAACTGGATGTAATCAATTCATATAAAACATATAATCATGGCTTCAAATTCACCTCCAACTATAAAGAAATTAGTTCCTCATGTCTTTGAAAATATAAAACCAAATTAAAACAAACATTGAAACAAATCTAGGGATAGAAATAACCAGGAACGTCCCAGCAACCCCAATGGCAGATTTCGAACCCCCATTGGATTGCAAGCCATGGCACAAAGCTCCTTCCTTCCTTCCTTCCTTGCAAGCACACCTTTGAAACTTTCTCAATTGTATCTGAATATATGGGTGCATGGTGTAGAAATATATGGTAGAGGGTGGTGATCTGATTTGTGCAGCATAATGATGTATTTATAGCTAGGGTTATGCACAATTTCTGAAGGGAAAAAGAATGTATAATCCTAAAGGAAAAGGTTAGAGTTACACGGCACAAATTCCTGCAAGGAAAGGGATAAATTCAACCTAATTCAAGAGGAAAAAAGACTAGGGTTTGGCAGAAATCCAAAAGGAAAAGGATTGCAGGTTCTAGAGCTTCTAGAAGAAGGGGAGGCGCCAGATTTGTAGGGAATTCTAGAAGGATTGTTATGTGGCTGATTTCTAGAAAAAACAAGGCCTAAAACATGCGGCACCAATGTAGGAACATATAAGACTTCTAGAAATCAAGTATTTATGTCCCCTTGCAGCTAGATTTAAGGCATGATAAGATAAGATAAGGTTTGTTTGGATAAGATAAGGTTGGATAAGGTTTTGGATAATGTTCATTCTTTTGAGCTGATTCCTTATCTTCTTTGTCTTGAATTCATTTCTTTAACTCTTTAGCACATTCCTAGACATCTTTGGTCTTCAAATTCGTCCATCCATCTTGCTTCACTCATAAGCTATCCATTCCAAGCTCAAAACTGCTCTAAAATGCTCCAAATTGCACTTTCTTGCCAACTTTGTCATTTGAACCTACAAACACACGAAAATAGCTTAAAACACTATAATAAGTAAGAACTAACTATGAAAATGCAAGAAAAGAAGCTAACTAAGTCGCATAAATATGCTCCTATCAAATTCTCCTACACTTAGCTTTTGCTAGTCCTCGAGCAAAACAAAACAAACAAAACATAACCTAGACCTTCCAACATTTATCTCAGGGATTTCCAATGAACATATTAAAAATCACTACTCACATAGATTTTAGTTATCCTTACCCTCGAGCACATACTTAATCGCAGTCACCACTCACTAGCTCGCATTTAATCAATTTAAAACATGATTTTGAATGTAGTAACATACCTTAGAGAATTTCCTCAATGCCTCACCGGATATACTCTCTATTTTCACATAAATTTTCTGACTACACTCCCTATACTAGGTATATGTGAGAAGATTGATGTAAACATGTAGACTAGCCACTCACATATGTTATAATCAAATAAGGCAATTTCTGGAATTATTAATGCATGTATATATATATATATATATATGATCTCATGAATGGAATGTCACTACTTAGACGCGAGAACCAGGGATACCATATGCTCATACCAATCCCAAACTCCACATATTGAAACACACAACAACCAAGATAAAGTTAAAGGGTTGTAATGGGGCTAAGGGTATTGGCTAACAAAGAAAGGTAAGGATAGACAAAGGTTCTTAAATCAATAGTAAGCAAAGTAATGAAATCAACTTAGAATTCACTCTTGAATTCAGCAAATAACTTGAAACACCAAGGGGATTTCGTACATACTTAGGGTCATCTTCAAACTTTTTAGACTCTTTCTTTAACAACCAATACTGTGAGCTCACTCTCACTTATTTCACAATTTTTTTTCTTTCTTTTCCACTTTTTCTTCTTTTTCTTCTTCTTTTCATGTTTTTTTTTTTCTTTTTCTTTCTACCCGTGTTCATAACCTTCTCCCACACTTGATTTCTGCAATATGTTTGATCAAAAGGAATTCCCTCTAAGTTATGCTTCACTATCTTTTAAAAACAAGGGTATGGATAGTCCTATTCTAGGCTAGGTAGGGATAATGTGGCTAACAAAGAAAATAGGCTAAATAATGCTCAAATGAGTTAAACCTACAAAACATATGCATGGGATGAAAGCTTTTTGGCTCTGGTTTAACTAAACAACTTCATCTTGTTATATGTTGTGCACTGAATTTTAAGCTTTGAATGAAACGGGCATGAGTTCTAGTATTTGGAACTAAAATGATAAAACGCATTCTAAGTAGCAACCAAGCAAAGAAACAATGAGATCATGCAACGACTTTAGAAAACAAGGATGCACAGATTAATAACTCTCCAAATAAAGTTTAGGCTCAAGTCTCTCAGGGTTATAGTGTTAGTTTGAGTTCCTTCCTTCAAGCATGTTACAAAAACTGATTTTTTTTCCTTTGTGATTACATGTGAATTTGTTAATGACAACTACAACCAAGTATAAACCAAAGAGCATATCAAACTTCCACCCATGTTTGTAATTTTCTTTAACAGTCATGCAATTAAAAACCAAAACCTCATCATTCTGTTAGAAGGTACCCTAAAACATAAACAAACAAACAAAAACGACTTTAAAACGACTTTTTTTGGGTTTTTAAAATGTTTTCTATTTTCTTCAAATTTTCGTATTTTTCTCTCAAAACACATTAAAACACTTGAAAACACACTAAAAACACTTGAAAACGATGAGAAACAACTCTTGTGGTGCTAGGTGGTAAAAACCCACAAATTTTCAATAAAAACACTTGTCCTCAATGTTTTAAATATGTTTTAAACATGTTATGGTAAAAACCCCCACCCCCCCCCAACACTTAAACCAAACATTGTCCTCAATGTTTTAAATATAAACTCATACATAAGCAAGCAAACAACACAACTAACAAATATGACAAACATGGCAAAGTAAAAGCAATAAAGAGTAGAGTTTAAGAACACAAATCTGGTTATGATGCCGGAGCTTTCGAGTTCTCCTTTATTTGCATGGGTTACCTCCCAAGAAGCACTTGGTTTAACGTCTTCCACTCGGACGATACCTCCTTTTAAGCTTCATTGGAGCCCACGACCTGGAGGGATACATCCTCCACAACATGCTCCTCAAAGTGGTCATAATATGGTTTCAAACGATGTCCATTCACTTTGAAATCGTTTCCGGTCTTTAAACTTTGAATTTGGACTGCACCATAAGGGAACACATTAGTAACAACAAAAGGTCCAATCCACTTAGAACGTAACTTACCTGGAAACAATCAAAGGCAAGAATTGAAGAGTAACACTTTCTGCCCTATGACAAACGTCTTGGTACGAATCATCTTGTCATGGAATGCCTTCAACTTCTCTTTGTAAATAAGAGTGTTCTCGTACGCCTCGTTCTGAATCTCTTCAAGTTCATTCAATTGAAGCTTCCTATTACTTCCAGCCGCATCAAGGTCTATATTAAACGTTTTGACAGCCCAATATGCTTTGTGCTCCAATTCAACCGGAAGATGGCATGGTTTCCCATAGATGAGCCGGAAATGAGACACCCTAATTGGTGTTTTGTAGGCCGTATAATATGCCCACAATGCATCATTCAAGCGCAAGCTCCAATCTTTCCGGTTTGGCCCAACGGTCTTCTCCAAAATCTGCTTAATCTCCTGATTAGAAACCTTGACTTGCCCACTTGTTTGAGGATGATAAGGTGTAGCCACCTTATGCGTGACGTTATACTTCTTGAGCAGCACCTCAATGGTTCGATTGCAAAAAATGGGAACCCCCATCACTTATAAGAACTCTTGGCATTCCAAATCTAGCAAATATGTTAGTTTTCACAAAATCTGCAACCACTTTAGAATCATTAGTACGGGTGGTTTTTGCTTCCACCCATTTCGACACATAATCAACCGCAAGTAAAATATAAACAAAACCATGAGATGAAAGAAAAGTACCCATGAAATCAATGCCCCAAACATAAAAAATTTCGACACAAAAGATAGGGGCTTGTGGCATTTGGTCTTTTGAACCAATGTTTCCGATTCTTTGGCAACGATCACATGTTATGCAAAAAGTTCTAGCATCCTTAAAGATAATAGGCCAATAAAAACCACACTCAAGTACTTTTCGTGCAGTTCTTTGAGTGCCAAAGTGACCTCCACATGCATAAGTGTGACAAAAAGTTAAAATTGAATTAAACTCATAATCATGTACACACTTACGAATGACTTGATTAGGGTAATATTTCCATAAATAAGGATCATCCCACACATAAAAACATGCCTCTTTCTTAAGTTTATCACGTTGGTGCTTGTTTAGAGTGGTTGGAACTTGTTTAGACACCAAATAATTCACTAAATTACCATACCATGGCACACTTACCTCAATGGACAACAGCTGCTCATCTGCTAATGTCTCTGGGATAGGCACGGCATCCACTTCATGCATCATACGGCTCAAATGGTCAGCCACCACGTTTTCACTTCCTTTCTTATCCCGGATTTCGATATCAAACTCTTGGAAAAGAAGCATCTAGCGAATAAGCCTTGGTTTGGCCTCCTTCTTCATAACTAAGTACTTCAACCCTGCATGATCAGAATAGATTATAACTTTAGTACCAAGTAAATAAGAACGAAACTTATCTAAAGTAAAAACAACAGCAAGAAGTTCTTTTTCCGTTGTGGAATAGTTCAATTGAGTGTCATTCAAGGTCCGAGAGGCATAGTATATGACGTGCAGCTGCTTGTCCTTCATTTGTCCTAAAACAGCCCCTAATGCATAGTCGAAAGCATCACACATAAGCTCAAAAGGAAGGCTCCAATCTGGTGGGACAATGATGGGGGCCGAAGTTAGCATTTCTTTGAGGTGTTTGAACGCCTTCTCACATTCCTCTTCGAACTTGAATGGGACATCCTTCTAGAGGAGACGGCAAAGGGGGTTGGAAATCTTTGAAAAGTCCTTGATGAATCGCATATAGAATCATGCATGTCCAAGAAAAGAACGAACCTCTCTAACCGAAGTAGGAGAGGGTAAGTAGCGTACAAGATCTATTTTCGATTTATCAACCTCAATTCCCCTTTCTGAAACGATATGACCTAAAACTATACCTTGTTTTACCATAAAATGACATTTCTCCTAATTTAAAACAAGGTTAGTTTCAACGCATCATTTTAAGATTAATGTGAGATTATCCAAATAATTTTCAAACGAATCACCAAATACACTAAAATCATCCATGAATACCTCAATAATCTTCTCGACAAAATCTGAAAAGATACTTACCATACATCGTTGAAATGCGGCAGGTGCATTGCATAAACCGAATGGCATGCGACGATAGGCAAAGGTACCAAAGGGGCACGTGAAAGTGGTTTTTTCTTGATCATCAGGAGCTATGACAATCTGATTATATCCCGAATAACCATCAAGAAAACAATAAAAAGAATGACCAGCTAACCTTTTAAGCATTTGATCAATGAACGGCAAAAGGAAGTGGTCCTTCCTTGTGGTGGCGTTGAGCTTCCTATAATCGACGCAAACTCTCCAACCTGTTTAGATACGGGTTGGCACGAGCTCATTCTTGGCATTTTTCACCACCGTAACTCCCGATTTCTTTGGAACTACTTGAACCGGCGAAACCCAATAGCTATTCGAGATAGGATAAATCACTTCATATTCGAGAAGCTTGATAATCTCCTTATTCACAACTTCCATCATCGAAGGGTTAAGTCGGCATTGAGCCTCTCGAGTTGGTTTAGCCCCCTCCTCTAGAAGTATGCGATGCATGCAAGTTGTAGGGCTAATACCTCTAATGTCGGCCAAGGTCCATCCTATGGCTGTTTTGTGCTCTTTCAACAGCCGAATCAGTTTTTCTTCCTCTACTGCCGCGAGTGTTGAAGAGATTATGACCGGCAACGTTTCTTTGTCTCCCAAATAGACGTACTTCAAATGACTTGGCAACGGTTTAAGTTTAAGAATCGGGGCCTGAATCACTGAAGGTAACAACTTATTAGTAGAAACGGGAATTGAAATTGGGATTGGAGACTTACCAGGATGTTGTGGCAATGCCCCTAGGGCAGCCACCATCTCGCTAATTTCATCATTAGGCACGGCCAAATTGGGTTTTAGGCCAAATCCCTCAGTAATTGTTGTTTCAAGGGGATCTTTGTCCAATGAATCAAGATAGTCCTGCGCCAATGAATCAAACACATCAATAGAAAAACAAGAATGATCATCTTAAGGAAATTTAATAGCTTCAGAAATATTAAAATCAATAATCTCGCCATCAAATTCCATCGTTAAAGTCCCTTTGAACACATTGATCTTGGTGCGGGCTGTTTTCATGAAAGGTCTCCCAATGAGGATTGGCAATGAGGTAGAATGGGCTGAATCTTCCATGTCAAGCACTAAAAGTCCGCTGGAAATATCAAATTGTTAACTTGCACCAAAACATCTTCCAAAACTCCTTTCGGATATGCATTAGAACGATCGGCTAATTAAATAATCACACCATCATTTTTAAGATCTCCTAAGTTCATAGATGCATAAATTGAGTAAGGCATGACATTAATTGAAGCTCCTAAGTCTAACATAGCATGTTCAAACTTAGTATTGCTAATAACACAAGGAATTGTAAAACTACCCAGATCTTTGCATTTAGGTGCTAGTTTCCTTTGTAACACCGCAGAAACATTCTCATTTACATGGACCACTTCCTAGTTCGAAATCCTTTTCCTTGTTGTGCAAAGCTCTTTCAAGAAATTGGCATACTTTGGAACTTGCTTAATTGCATCAAGGAGCGGGATATTGACTTGAACTTTCCTAAAGGTTTCCAAAATGTCTTTCTCATTCTCTTCTTTCTTTGATTGCCTAAACCTGCTAGGAAATGACACATTTAGTGGAATAAAACTAGAAGAACTCAAGTTTGGACTTACCTTGATAGTTTGGGACGATTTATAGGTCTTAGGGGGTTGTGGCAAAGGGTGGTCCTCCTTTGATGTGGCCCTTGCTTCCTGTTCTTCTTCTTCCAGTAGCTTTTCATCCTCGTTAAGGCCTTGTTTGGATGGTTTTTTATGGTTTTCAAGCTCATTGCCACTTCTCAACGTGATGGCCTTGGCGGATTCAAAACCTCCATTTGGATTCACAACGGTTGAACTCGGAAGTTTTCCTTGTTCTCTAAACTGCTCAAGCAACTCTGAAATCTGCCTTATTTGCTTCGTTATGTCACTCATCTCTTTGTCTTCATTTGCTATTCGATTATTTTGATTTTGTAATCCCTGCGATACAGAAGTTAGTAATTGAATAGCTTGATCATTATCAAATAACGAACATGAGTTTTGTTGGGCAGATTGTGGTTGAGGTTGAGATTGTGCAAATGGCCTTTGATATATCCCAGGGGATGGCTGTTGAAATCCTTCTTGTTGAGGTTGTTGAGGCTCCCTCTATTTGAAATTTGGATGATCTCTCCATCCCGGATTGTATGTATTTGAGTATAGATCATTCATTTGTTGATTTTGGCCTTGATAACCTATGGCATTGGCACTTTCCCATCCTCCATTCTCTATCAATTGAGGACATTGATCATTGAGGTGCCCTTGTATAGAGCACACGCCACATACACTTGGTGTAATTCCTTGTACTTTGCATCATTCGGCAACCTGAGATACAAGCATAGTGAGGTTAGCTAATTGAGATTGAATTTCGGCTATTGAACTTACCTTATAGACTTGCTGTTGTGGGATGTCTCTTTGTCCAACACCTTCGTATTGTTCTGCATTCAAGGCTCGGTTTGCAATTAAGATCTTAGCAGCCACCGATGTTTTGTCAACCAAAGCACCCCCTGTCGAGGCATCTAACATTTGTCTCTCAATTAGAAGGAGTCCCTCGTAGAAATATTGAAGCAAAAGTTCTACCTTCATTTGATGTTGAGGGCATGAAGCAACTAGAGCCTTGAAACGGTCATAATATGCTGGAAAGGATTCGCCTTGGCTTTGTTGAATGCCACTAATCTTCTTCCTCAAAAGAATGACTCTCGAAGTTGGGAAGAATTTCTCTAAGAACGCCCGCTTCATGCTTTCCTAAGAAGTGACGGTTCCAGGTGCTAATTCAGAGAGCCAACCTTTAGCCTTTTCCAAAAGAGAGAATGGAAATGCCTTCATCTTCAGAATGTTCCCATGGACATTGATGGGTGCCATGCTCGAACATACCACTTCAAACTCCTTAAGATGCTTGTTTGGGTCTTCCATGGAAAGCCCATGGTATTTAGGAATGTGATGCAACAAGCTAGACTTCAATTCGAACTCATCGGTCTTTCCTTGGGCAGCCACAAGGTATTGAATGCAAAGGGGCACGGCATTGTCCAACCCCGAGTCTGAAAGTTCTTTGATTGTACGATTGTCCACTACCATGACTTGTTCTTCTTCTTCTTTTTCTCAAATTCAGCTTCAGCCTCTGAACTTGAACTAGGTGGATTAGGTTCTGGTTGCTTCCTCTTTCTTTTCAAAGTTCGTTCAAAATCGTCGTCAAACTCCAAGATGCTTGCACTAATAGGTTGAGAACTACGAGTCATAAACTAGTACCTGAAATGAATAAACAAACACAACTCAGCAACCAGGTAGAGGGTACGGCGACAGAGTTTCTAGAACTGGACATCGCAAGAGACGGGACCGCCAAAACAGATCGCCCCCAGGCGGTGGAACGCTAGATTAACATGCCCAAGGTTGTGCAACCACAACGTTTGCACGACCCAGGTGGCGCAGCAATAGATCTGGGCCCAAAAGGCGACACATCCACAAAATAAGTCGATGGGAGTATCACAACACCGGGAAAGTATGACAAAAGTGGCACTGATCCACTAACAGCCCCAATCTAAACCCAAACCCCAAATCAAGGAGGAGACCTTGAAAAGGGAAAAACCCGGATCTAGGAAGGAGACCCGAAGCTATGGGACAGCAGTGCACAAAATGGTGGGAGAGAAAAAAAGGGGATGGAAGAAGGAAATGTTTTGAAACGCAGAGAGAAGGGGAAAGGGTGGTGGAGTAGAAGGGAGGAGAAGGAAGGCTGAGGGAAGAAAGAAACGAAAGGGAAGCTAGGAGGAGATAGGGATGGATTGCCATCGGCCCCAAAGCATGGCAAGAGGTTGACGGCTAAGATGATTGCAGGTTACGATTTTCTGGAGAGGGAAAGAGGCGAGGATTTTCTGGCGGTTTGGAGTTTTGTAACCCTTCGGAAAACTAGTAGTTTGGGAGGTTGGATTGGAGCTTCTTGATAACATAGATTCATGTTGGGGAACAAGAGTGCATAGATTTTAACATGGACATACAATGTATTGACATTAGGGATCGTCGACATCCTAAATATCTAGCTAGACTTAATGAATTTATAGAAGTTGCAAAGAACAATGCCAATCATCAAGGTAAATCAAGTACCCGTGTTAGAAGTATAATAACTTTTCATTGATTCAATAGATGAAGTTTGAAGGCATTTGACTGATGTTGAATGATGAAGAACCAAAAAGAAATCTTTGAAAAAAATAAAAAATAAAAAAACGACGACTCCGCAAAAGGCATTGTGTTACTTTCTAAGTTGGCTATTTGGTTTTTTTTGTATGTAAGGGTATTTGGTATCTTGTGTCTTTGGGTTTTGTTGTAAGTTAAGGATTTCGATTCCTTCCATATGAGGATTAGAGTTAATTAAGTAGATAAATTTGTTACCAAATTAGGTTGTCAATTGCGTGGTTCAGTCGAACTCTTCTTTCCTTTAATGTTAAATATATCGTTGTACTTTAAAAAAAATAGAGTTAATTCTCTATAAATAAGATGTTAGAAATTCATTTGGGACATGTAAAATAAATCTATCAACGTATAGTCCTTTCTGGCCGTTTATACAAATTGTTTATTTATTGTTTTGTTAATAAAATAATTTTATATTTTGTAATTTATTCGTGCGTAATCTAATTTCAAGTGTAGCCTCATTCCACCCCTTTTTCATTTTTTCCTAGAGCATCGGATACTCTATATAAAGGGATTAGGATCCTTTTCCTTCATCTTTCCATCTCCTTTTCTCTCTTTCTTTCACATTCTCTATTTTATTTTTTTTCTATATAAAATTAGTATAATATATTGACGTTGTTTAATCGTAATCGTTTAAATATGAAAGGAGGGAAGAAAAAGGTAAAAAAAAAAAAAGGGAGAGAATTTACTCCTATATAAAGACCCCTCTCCCTCTACAGAGCAGTTGACCCTTGTTGATTGACCTACAATATAATAATCTGCTCGGCAAATATTGGTCCCGTTTCGTTTGTTGAAACATGACTGAGACAATGCCTTTTTTAGCCTATATTATTGGTCTCTAGAATCTTGGAAACAGAAAACAAGAGTGATTCATATGTAACAAGTTTACAATTTCTTATTTTGAAAGTCGAAAAGATTTATGTAAACATTTCAGTTTTTTTTTTATTGTGCAATTCACGTTAGGAAAAGAACTCAAGATATGCTATTTTTATTTAATAATGCATTGTTATGCACATATTTTTTTTTTTTTTTTTTGGTTGGTAAACTGCATATTTGTTTTTACATGACAACGTAGTATTAGATCTTGATGCCGTATAATAGTGAACTCTATGTAAGTTTCTTCTCCCGAACCACAAGACTTGGCTTTAAACATATGCGTAGCTATAGCCTGTAGGGTAGTACGGATAATGCAGGTGTTGGAGGTTAGGGCAGAAAGAAAAAACAAAGAAAAACTAATGAAAAATATTTGAAAATTTTGAATTTTAACTGTAAGACAAAATAAAAGGTAAAGTGAATAGTATTAGGATTGACTTTTTAGTGTAAAGATATGCTTTTTCATTAAAGTAAACAGTACCGAGAGTTTTTCGTTAAAGTTTTCTATATAAAAAATCGTTTCACCAAAATAACCCTGGAACTGTACGCATCACACGTTGAGTGCCGAGGTGTTTTGGTCAGTTTGATGGAGATTGTTACAGTAACCAAAAGATATGGGAGAGGACCGGTGATCAGAGAGTGATGTATCATATATATGGTGATTGGCCATGCATCTCACCAGATGGGGGTAAAGATAAAGAGCGGTCTTATCTACATATTTTTTTGAGTAAATTATATTTTACTCCCTTATGTTCGAGATCGATTTCAATTCCTTACAATATTTTTAAAACATTTCACTTTCATACCTCAAGTACTATTTTATTTCAATTTCATACATCCGTTAGAAAATCTGTTAAGTAAACCGTTAAGTAATGACATGGCAAATAAGGGATCCCCATTTTTTCTAACGTGGTTGCCACATTTGTGCCACATAGCTAAACTCTTAATAAAAATTTTAAAATATTAAAATAATTAACTAAAGAAAAGTTAAAAAAAAAAAAAAAAAACCTAGAAATCATCTTCCCCGACCCACCCTCTTCTCCCATCCATCATCACCCATTCCAAAATCCCACCCGAGCCACCCCTTTCTCCCATCCCCCATCACCCCTCCCAAAAACCCCCCATCTGTCACCCCCAAAAATCCCACCCGAGCCCACCGCTTCCGTCCAAGCTTTTTCCTCCGCTCTTTTTCTTCTCTCTCTCTAACCCTAACCCTAATCTCATGCACTCATCTCTCTTCTTCTTAACCAACGCGCTCACGAGGTGGGACCTAGACCTGACCGGCCGAAGCGGGCTCTTGTTGGCCTTACCACCATAGGCGAAGGCAGTAGCAACCAGCTCACCCGAGTGGGTATCAGACACTCTACAATCGTTTGAAAGAGTTGGTCTTGAAGAGGAAGAGGCTGTTTTGCATGTCCCTCTGCACCAACTTTAGGTATTGGGGAAAATCAACGTCGTCGATGGTTTTGCCGCAGAAGACGACGGCGGATGAGTCGAGTTCGAACTCCGGCCGGTTAGGTATAGGTCCCACCGACGGAAGGGGTAGGCTCAGGTGGGATTTTTGGGAAGGGTGATGAGGGATGGGAGAAAGGTGTGGCTTGGGTGGGATTTTAGGGTGGGTGATGATGGATGGGAGAAGGGGGTGGGTCGAGGAAGACGATTTCTGGGTTTTTTTTTTTTTTTTTTTTTTACTTTCTTTAGTTAATTATTTTAATATTTTAAATTTTTTATTAAGTGTTTATCCATGTGGCACAAATGTATGTTTTAAAGATGTTATAAGGAATTGAAATCAAAGCCAAACCTGATGGGGTAAAATGTAATTTACCCTCTTTTTTTAGGAACTTTAACGAAAAGCTATTGGTACTGTTTATTTTTACACTAAAAAGTAAATCATGGTTGTCACAGCCCGTCCCGAATAATTGATTTCTGACAGTGTGAAATGACGGTTCTAACCTTTGAACGTTAAAGCTGTAATGTGTGTGTGACTTGTTTTGGAGACTTGATATTTTTCCTTGGTTGGTTAGTGACCACGTGGAACTCACACACACACAATACTCTTTCTCTCCTCTCCCGTATCCTCTCATCTCTCTCAGACTCTCTCTCTCTTTCCCTTACGTACAGACAAGACTCAAAGCTCACCCTCGAGCACGGATCGAAGCTTTAAAGGTAAGGTCCTAGTTCATTGTAACCTTCTGAGTCTATTGATACCCTTGTTTGGACGGGAATGCGTCGGAAACCTAAGAAACACTAACCCCGATTTTGTGCACCGTTCATGCACACGTAAAACCTTGCATTTCAGGGAATTCTAAGCACATAGAAGGCTTAAGGAGGTCCTCACGAGCCTTGGGGTAGTTCGTTGGAAGAGTTTGGACGTCGGAGGGTCGAGATCGAAGCTTTTCAAGTCAACCAGATTATCGAGCTTTCTCAGGTAGATTCTAGTGGAATTCAATGCTTAAAAGTAGTATAACATGACTCTACATGTTATTAGCTTCATTTTGGTACCAATTGCATGAAAAATGGTGAAGAAACGAAGGAGAATAGTGAGTTTGAAGTTTTGCCCAGTTTCCGGCGCCGGCGACGGTCGCCGGAGCTAGAGGTAGGAGGTGAAAGAATATTCTGTCAAGTATGAAGGAATATTCTCACGTTGTTAGTCAAATGTAACGGAATGTATTAGGTTTAACGGAATATTCCCTAACGGTGGTTAGGGAATCCGTCAGGTTTGGGCCGCGCGTAGGGGCACGTTTTGCCGTGCCCTTGCCGGCGCGTGGCGGGGCATGGAAGGTCCAAAAATATTTCTAAAAATATGGGGATGATCCTGAGGTTGTCTAGATCACTGTGGTATATTCATATACCTATTTTGAGCAATGTATGAGAAGTTATTAGCTAGTATTGCCTATATGCTTTAAAAATAACGTTTTTATAGTTAATTCGCATATAGGTGAGGCTTATCCCAAGGACGAGCATATCCACGGGCTACTCGGGGGCTACGACCCTTCGACATATCAGTGAGTGGGCTTTTGTTTTCAGTATATAGTTATATACTTGATATATTTCCCAGAAATGCATTTTAAAGAAAGTATGCTTTGAAATAATATGCCAAATGCTTTTATATTTTGCATATGCATTGCATGGTTGCATATATATATATATATATATATATATATATATATATGTGGTGCTGTGGAGGCACAGGTGAGTTCAGGTAAGTTATGTTTGGTTGTGTGAATCATCGATGATGTGATATGTGATATGTGATTAAGTAATGTTGAGCTCATAAAGATGCACCTAGGGTGATTGTAAATTAGCCAGAGATATGAAGTACATGCCTGTTTATTTACGTCAGCTCCCGCACTATATGCTCATATTGGATCCAACTTAAGTGCACAATCTTGTCGTATAGACCTTTTTATGGTTCCGACTCGTAGGTGACTAGCGATTTATCGCCCGGCTATTATGAGAGAATAGAATTGAGCATAATTATATTTCACCTAATCTTGTCGTACAAACCCTTTTCAGTGGTTCCGACTTATGTGCACTATATTGCCATATAGGTCATAGTAGTGACTCCGGCTAGATTGAGTTTGAGCTATGAATTCAGCCGTACATACTACCACAGGAGTTCCGGCTAACATATCACATTTCTATGAAATTATTCTTACCTGAATTGTTTACTCTATTATATCTTGGCATGGCATATATACCTATGTACATGATTATGTGAAGCATGAATTGAATTGATATGATTTCAAATATATATATATATGCTTATATCTTGATTCTGGAAAAATTATACATGTTTTACAGCGAGGGGTTAGTATATTGATAAATGAAATGATTTTATAAAACATTTGTTTTTGCCCACTCACGTTTTCCGTTTTGCGCCCCTCCAGGTTTTTAGTAAGCTTGTTGTTGGTGGCTCAAGGCTGTTCTGACTTATATAAATAATAGTAGGACATTCCTGGTACTGTATAACTAGTACTTGTCTTACTGGGCTGCACCTAGACTTTATGCTCTGATTAGAAGTGTTCACAGTTGTAACTAACTCCTATCACTTTTTGTTTAGTAGTTCATTCTAGAAATGTGGTTTTTAATTATTCGTATAATTGTTGTCTTTATCGCTTCCGCACTGTGCACATGGCTACGTCACTCTTACGTGACGGCTATAATACCTTGACCTCGGTTGGGGTGTGTCAGTAAATTGTGACATCCCACATCGCCCAGGGGAGTGATCCTTAAATGTATATTCTCATCCCTACCTAGCACGAGACCTTTTGGGAGCTCACTAGCTTCGGGTTCCGTAGGAACTCCGAAGTTAAGCGAGAAGGGGGCCAGAGCATTCCCAGGATGGGTGACCCACTGGAAAGTTGCTCGTGAGTTCCCAGAAACAAAACTGTGAGGGCGTGGTTAGGGCCCAAAGCATACAATATCGTGCAACGGTGGTGGAGCTGGCCCGGGAAGTGATCCACCTCGGGCCGGGATGTGACAAATGGTATCAGAGCCAATCCCTGGCCAGAAGTGTGCCAACGAGGATGTCGGGCTCCTAAGGAGGGTGGATTGTGACATTCCACATCGCCTAGGGGAGTGATCCTTAAATGTATATTCTCATCCCTACCTAGCACGAGGTCTTTTGGGAGCTCATTGGGAAATTGCTCGTGAGTTCCCAAAAACAAAACCGTGATGGCGTGGTTAGGGCCCAAAACGGACAATATCGTGCTACGGTGGTGGAGCGGGCCTGGGAAGTGATCCACCCCAGGCCGGGATGTGACAAATGGTATCAGAGCCAATCCCTGACCAGAAGTGTGCCTACGAGAACGTCGGGCCCCTAAGGAGGGTGGATTGTGACATCCCACATCGCCCAGGGGAGTGATCCTTAAATGTATATTCTCATCCCTACCTAGCACGAGGTCTTTTGGGAGCTCATTGGGAAATTGCTCGTGAGTTCCCAGAAACAAAACCGTGATGGCGTGGTTAGGGCCCAAAACGAACAATATCGTGCTACGGTGGTGGAGCGGGCCTGGGAAGTGATCCACCCCAGGCCGGGATGTGACAAATGGTATCAGAGCCAATCCCTGACCAGAAGTGTGCCTACGAGAACGTCGGGCCCCTAAGGAGGGTGGATTGTGGCATCCCACATCGCCCAGGGGAGTGATCCTTAAATGTATATTCCCATCCCTACCTAGCACGAGGTTTTTTTGGGAGCTCACTGGCTTCGAGTTCCGTAGGAACTCCAAAGTTAAGCGAGAAGAGGGCCAGAGCACTCCCAGGATGGGTGACCCACTGGGAAGTTGCTCGTGAGTTCCCAGAAACAAAACCGTGAAGGCGTGGTTAGGGTCCAAAGCGGACAATATCGTGCTACGGTGGTGGAGCGGGCCCGGGAAGTGATCTACCCCGGGCTGGGATGTGACAATGGTACTATTCACTTTACCCTTTATTTTATTTTTATCGTTAAAACTAAAAAATTTCAAACTCTTTTCATTAGTTTTCCTTTCTTTTTTACATTACACATATTTTTTTTTATTAATTTTTGTCATTTAATCATCTTTAATAGTTTTAATATGATGTCCAAAAATCAACTAAAAATGTATAGAAGTAGAAAATGTTGCGTGGATAACAGTAGCCAAGCCAAATCAGTAGTTTGTAGTTTGAAAACTGGTCTTTTAATTGTTTTGAATACAGTTTTCAATGCTACATATCATTGAATCATTTAATACTACGTAGTTTTTAATTGTTAGATTAATTTTCACAATTGTTTAGATTTTTTATTTTTAATCTTAGTCATTCATTTTCGTATCATTTAACGCTACATAATATTTTGAAGAAAATTTTCCATAGTTTTAGCCCAGTAGCATTCTGTAGCTCTTTTATTGAAATACTTATTAAAACTCCACTTAGTCTCACTTTCTCGATCAACTTTTCTTCTATGATATGTATCATTGAGTGATTTAAAAAATCGACGATTAGATCTTTCATATACAGATCTGATACCTTTACATTTGCTATATTTATTTATTTTTTTTTAAATCGTAACACTAAGTGATATTTACCATTGTAGCCGGACTCGTTCCTGAAACTTCATTTGTTGCACTTGTCTCTCAATTAGTCATTTTCTATTTACTTTGCCCTATTCCAACTTCTAGTTTTGCTTACATGGCCGTTAGTTAAACATTTGTGCTACCAAACAATCATTTTTCTCAATTTCTTTTCAATTGAAACACTCCTTTTTTTAGTTTTCTGCACTTTAAAGGTGACTAAAAAACACAAAAATCGCTGCCGGTAGATGTACAAACTGACTGGAATAGAAGCTTCCTAAGAAGATGATTGTTCATGTCTTTAAAGTATATAATGATATGTGAGTGACACTTGCATTGGGGTAGCAACAAAATATATATTCTCATTTGACACAAAATTAAGAAGATGACTGCAAATGTAAAATTCGAAGGTGTAAAAACAGCTACCTAATTTGCAGATCAAAGAACCAACACAACACACTAAGGGTGTGTTTGGTTTGTAGGAAAATAGGGCGGAAAGTGACGTCCTCCATCCACATTAGGCAATCACAGGCAAGAAAGCCAGGGCGATGCCGTGGGTTTTCAACTCTAGTTACACATAATTACAACAATGTTTCTAATTCTACTACTACATATTTACAACCATACTCACAATCCTATTTACAGATATACTAATCGGTATTTAAAACCATGTTAAATGGGGGGAGTTTTACCTCAAGATTAACCATGTCCTACCGGGTGTAAGCAAATAACTCCAGTTCCGGAAGCGGTGAGTTTTCTCGTAGGACTGTGGCAAGCAAGGCACAGTCAGTTCCAGTCCCACGCTGGGTAAACTCTTACTCCCGCCTCCCCCAGTACAAAACTTGATAAAATTAAACAAATCCCCATGTCATTGGTTTTCACTTTGACCCCTGCTCTTATAAACTGGGCTAAATGCTGCACATGGACCGTCAATTTCCACTGCAAAGAACGGTTTCTCCATCGTCACCACCATTGGTGTTCTCTTCCTGTTTTCCTTTGCCCAGACATTGGAATATCCAATTTTGAAGCCATTTTCTCACACTAAATAGCAAAAAATATAAATTTAAAAATTAGAGAAAAACAAAGAAAAGCATCTAAAACTTATATTAGGAGACAGAAAAATAAGCAAAACCCAGTTGAGAACTCACCATAAAAAACCAAACTTCACCTAAGAAAACTCTTAAAAATAAAAAATAAAAAAAAATTGAAGAACCTATTTGAACTTTACACAGGATGTATCAAAGGAAAGACAAAAAAGAAAAGAGTAAAGTCATCAAGCTCAACCCTTTAATTTAAACTCCAAAAATATTAAACACAACCCCATTGAATCATTAATCTTACTGTAACAACAAATTATTATGGCCAAACACAAAATTGAGATTGAGCATGTTAATTTTATTTTAAAGGATTCATAATTTACCTAATTCATCTAATTAGCAGCCACTAATTACAAATAGATTTGTAGATGCAGGACTAAATTAGTTCGGGTTTGGACTGCAATTCACACAATTACCTATATTTTTCCCAATTGTTATAATTTCCCAAAAAAAATCATAGGAAAAAAACAGACTTGAATCAAACCCACCTTCCAGCTTGAGCGAAACGACGCCGTCTTCAACGGAGACAATATCGACGTTACCGCCATCAGCCATGAGCAAGGTATTAAATATCGATGATATCGGAAATATCGGTAGTTCAAAAACACGGAAATATCGATGGAAATATCGGGATATTATCGATATCGATAAAAATAATATGGAAACCAAGGAAATTGTAAGAAAATTTGGAAATTTTTATTGAAACTTTGCAGGATGTTTATTTAGTCAATTATCTATTAGTTTATCACAAAAAATTGGAAGGAAAGACATTGCATGATGGATTTAACTGATTTAAGTTGATTATATAACGAGCTGGCAAACATTGTGAGTGTAGAAAATATATAGTAATTAATGAAAGAAGTTTAAACACACCATAATCATTTATATATAATAAATTATTTGGATCATTGGATCAGAGAGCTAGAGACAGGTTTTGAATTATTTGGATCATTGGATGCTTTTCTTTTCTCACACGCCACCACACACACAGAGAGTCAGAGAGTGAGTCACACTCACACGCCACCACACACACACAGAGATCGAGATTCAAGACCCCCCACACCACACACGCACACAGAGACTGAGCTCAGTCTCTCGATCCTTCCTTCTCTCTTCTGAGTTTTGAGTCTTCTCCCTTCCTTCTCTCTTCTGAGTCTTCTCCCTTCCCTTCTCCCTTCTCCAGTTCTCCCACACACACACACAGACATCATCTCTCGATCATCCTTGTCCGCGTCTTCCGCCTCGTCGGCGTCGTCTCCATCTCCCGTGCCATAACCTTTACCTCAAATCGGTCATCCCCATCGGCGCCCTCTACTTCCTTTCCCTCTGCTCCTCCCTCGCCTTCCTCCTCGTCGAGCCCGTCACCATGTCCCGCGACCTCTACCTCTCATCCGTCGTCCCCATCGGCGCTCTCTACTCCTTCTCCCTCTGGCTCACCAACTCCGCCTACATCTTCATCTTCATCTCCGTCTCCTTCATCCAGATGCTCATGGCCCTCATGCCCGTTGTCGTCTACTCCATCGGCGTCGCCTTCAAGCAATGTCGCGATAATATCGCTAATATCGCGATATTATCGATATTATCGATATTATCTCGATACTTTGATGAAAACCTATTGGATATGTGTAGAAATATCGGACTCCCAAAAAAACGATAATATCGGCAAAATATCGTCGATATTATCGATTTTTTATACCTTGGGTATGAGAGATTGCGAAATCGAATTTGTTGGTTTGAAGGGGGGTTTTGCGATGGCTGTGAGCGAGAGAGAAAAGCAGGGAGGGTTATCAGGCAGTGAAAAGTTAAACCAAATAGAGAGGAGACGACACGCACAGTAGATGACAGCGCACTATCGTATAAAAGCAACACGTGTGTCTTGGCTTTTTAGTCATTTCACTGTGAAAGAAAGAAAAAGATAGAACAATTTAAACCGAAAAACAGGGGCAATGCCGTAATTACACTGCTTAGGAACAGTGTTTTTCTCATTGCGCTTTAGTATGTATAATTTCCTTGCTCGCGCTAAACTAACATAAAACATTAATTGCTTTTTTATGACCAATCGTACCTTCATTGATAATTGAAAATGCTCATTATAATTTATAACCTAAAAGTTGATATTTCCTTCCATGATTACCAAATACAGAAAAACAAATTTTCATTTTCGCGTATGAAACATAGCCTAATTGGTAAGGAAACTGATTCATCACACTATTTTTATCCAAGAGCACATCCCATATTTATGAGCGTTTAGATAAACTAAACTAAAGAATATCAAAAGACAAGAACCCATCTCCTCTAATTTCGACATAAAATTTCCAATTAATTCATTGGAAGTTTGAATTAAATCTAGGGGTTGAAGAAGTGATCGCCACAGTGACATTTCCAACCCAGAGGCTTGTAATTCGAGTACTTGTTGGTACCTGGATGAGATGGGTCAAGGAACATCATGGGGATGGTTCGGGTCATGCCTGGTTCGACCCGCCGCTCGCGGCTGGAAATGGTGGGCACTTGAACCGCCACGCATGGGTGGCAATAATTGCACTTGTTGTGGCAGCTTGGTGGTTCTGAACCCAGCCTGGTTTTCTCCTCAAATAACATGCCCTGCACAATTTTTAGCACAACATTAATTAACTAATTATAACCTTAGTTTTGTTTCAATTTGATCATAAATAAAAATGAAAATTAAGACACTGTTTAATAACCATTTTGTTTTCAGTTTTTTAAACATGAAAACTATTTATGTGATTTTTCAAAATTTGAGTTTCATTTTTCAATTTTCGATTTTCAGTTTTCAGAAAGGCAAAAAAACAAAAATGCAATGGTTATCAACGGGCCTAAATTAATTGAAGGGTAAATGTTTGTGCTTACCCGAAGAGGAGGAGTGAGAGGCTGAGGCAGATGAGCAGTAAAACAAAAGGCTGGAATTGAAGAGAGAAGAAAATGCACAAGGACAATGGCTCTGGTGGCTTTCAAATGAAGATAAAATGAGTTTTTCATGGTAGTGAAAATATATATATATATATATATGATGCGCATATCATGTCACCATGCAGTCATCCCCCAGATTAAATTAAACACAACCCTTCAAGGATAATAAGTTTACAAAAAAGATATTGAAATCCCACTTCCCAATTTCTCTGAAAGTACTTCAAAGGCAATAAGCGAGAGAGAGAGAGAAAGGTTTTGGTTAAATTTGTGATGGAGTGGATAAAAGGAAGGAACAGGAAGTGAATAAATTTTGGGGGGCGGGGGGGGGGGGGGGTGGTGGGGGTGGTGGTGGTCGGTTATGGGGGTTCTGACTGACCACAATGAGAGAGAGAGAGGTGCAGAGGGGAGGGGGGGGGGGTGGGGGTGGGGTTGGTGGTGGTCGGTTATGGGGGTTCTGACTGACCACAATGAGAGAGAGAAAGAGGTGCAGAGGGGAGGCAGAATAGTGAAAGGAACAATACGAAAAAGCAAAACAAGTTAGTAAGTATGTGTTGTAGTCTAACTGGTTTTATCTGCAGCTGGGAGGTGAGTAGAAGTGACTTGCAGTACATACAGGAGGCCTGGCAAACGGATCGTGTTTGTCGTGTTCATGTCGTTTTCGTGTAACACCTGTTATCATAACGGATCGTATCGTGTCACAATTATTATCTTAACGGGTCCTTAACAGGTCGGGTAAAGTGACCTGACCCACCCGTTAAGAAAAATATTTTTTTTTCTTAAATTTGCACATACCACACATTGCCACATAAATATTACTTCAAAACATTAAAACACATTTTTCGTTTAAGTACTACATCTACACTCGAAAATAAGTGCCTAATAAAAAAATAATACATACACTACTAATTTATTACAAATATTAAATGTGCAAGGATATGCAAAATGAAAATGTTTTTGTTTTCAAGGTTGCTAAGTCTTTCTCAAAAGTTTAAACCTCAATTTACAAAATCCTCGATTTACATCGATCATCATGAAATTGTATTGGAACTTTGGCTTGATCTCAGCCGATCCAATGGTCATCAATTTTTTAAATTTAATTTAACATATATATAATTATATTATATAATTATTATAGTTTTTAGGGGTATAAAATTATTAAATTAATATATATAATTATTATAGTTTATTCATACTTTTATTAAGTATAACATAAGATTTTGTGATATCCACTAGTGTAAATATTTTAAATTGAAGATCGAATTCATTCTTTGTATTCATATAGGGTCAAGGAGCGTAGCTGTAAAAAATCATCAAAATCAGAGTTAAAATAACCGTTAAATCGTGATTTTTCGTTTTATAACCGTCGAAAAGTTTTGTCCCGTTACTTGATCTTTGAATGTTTATTTTTTGTAATTTTTGGCGTATGAGATCTCGAAGTATATACAAACATGTTTGACGGTTGGATCGTTGAAACTAGTTTCGTAGAATGTGTGTATCTCATCAAAACAATAGATTCATTAACACTTAAAAGTTTATTCATACCTTCATTAAGTATAACATAAGATTTTTTTGTACCCACTAGTGTAAATATTTTAAATTGAAGATCGAATTCAATCATTGTATTCATATAGGGTCAAGGAATGTAGCTGCAAAAAATCATCAAAATTGGAGTTAAAATGACCGTTAAATCGTGATTTTTCTTTTTATAACCATCGAAAAGTTTTGTCTCGTTCCTTGATCTTTGAATGTTTGTTTTTTGCAATTTTTGGTGTATGCGATCTCGAAGTATATACAAACATGTTTGACGGTTGGATCATTGAAACTAGTTTCGTAGAATGAGTATTCCATCATAACAATAGATTCACTAATACTTAAGAGTTTATTCATACTTTCATTAAGTATAACATAAGATTTTGTGGTATCCACTAGTGTAAATATTTTAAATTGAAGATCGAATTCATTCATTGTATTCATATAGGGTCAAGGAGTGTAGCTGTAAAAAATCATCAAAATCGGAGTTAAAATAACCGTTAAATCGTGATTTTTTGTTTATAACCGTAAAAAAGTTTTATCCCGTTACTTTATCTTTGAATGTTTTTTTTTTTGTAATTTTTGGCGTATGTGATCTCGAAGTATATACAAACATGTTTGACGGTTGGATCATTGAAATTAGTTTCGTAGAATGAGTATCCCATCAAAACTATAGATTCACTAATACTTAAGAGTTTATTTATACTTTCATTAAGTATAACATAAGATTAGTGTAAATATTTTAAATTGAAAATCGAATTCATTCATTGTATTCATATAGGGTCAAGGAGTGTAGCTGTAAAAAATCATCAAAATCGGAGTTAAAATGACCGTTAAATCGTGATTTTTCTTTTTATAACCGTCGAAAAGTTTTGTCTCGTTACTTTATCTCTGAATGTTTGTTTTTTGGAATTTTTGGCGTATGCGATCTCGAAGTATATACAAACATGTTTGACGGTTGGATCATTGAAACTAGTTTCGTAGAATGAGTATCCCATCAAAACAATAGATTCACTAATACTTAAGAATTTATTCATACTTTCATTAAGTATAACATAAGATTTTGTGATATCCACTAGTGTAAATATTTTAAATTGAAGATCGAATTCATTCATTGTATTCATATAAGATTAAGGAGTGTAGCTATAAAACATAATCAAAATCGGAGTTAAAATAACCGTTAAATCGTGATTTTTCGTTTTATAACCATCGAAAAGTTTTGGTCGGTTACTTGATCTAAGAATGTTTGTTTTTTGCGATTTTTTGCTGATACAATCTCGAAGCATATACAAACAAGTTTGACGATTGGATCGTTGAAATTAGTTTTGTATAATTCGTATCGCATCAAGTTCAATGGTGTGTGTGTATATATATATATTTATATTTATTAAGTAGATTTAAATCTATTTATTTTGTACGTATAATTGACTGGTACACAGAGTGGTACATCACGTGTCATTATAAAAATAGTGGGATATGTCACATGTGTGATAAAAAGTTAATAACTTTAAAAAAAAAAAATTCTCACCACTTTTATTAATTTTCATTTTTCCCTCTCTTTTTTGTTTCCTTTTCAGCTTTTCTTATAATTTTGATTTTACCCCCCCCTTCTTTTTCTTCAAAGGGTAGCAGCCTACCCATCTTTCCCTCTCTTTTTTTGTTTCCTTTTTAGCTTTTCTTATAATTTTCATTTTCCCTCCCTTTTTCTTCAAAGGGTGCGGCAAGAATGGAATGGAATTATGGAATCAATGGATGCATATTAATTAATAATTATTATAGTTTTTATAAAATTTAATTTAAAATTTAATATATATATATATATATACACATATATAATTATTATAGTTAATATTTTGGGGGTATAATTATTATAGTATCTATAATTATTATAGTTAATATGACACACCCCGATCCTAGAATCAAGGTGTGCTGGCCGTCACGTGAGCGTGACGTAACCAAAAGTGTGATGCGGAAGCAAAATATAAAGGAATTACGAAGGAATAAAACCCAACTACTAGCAATAATATCCAAACAACATGCTAGAATAAGTTTAAGTGTGCAACACACATATTCAGAGCATAAGTACTAGGTGCAGTCAAGTATGACCATAACTAAATTACAACACCCGCAGGTGAGTCCTACATTTATGTAGTCTGTCAGTACGCCGTGGGAATCCTCGTGGGCCACCAACGCTGCTAACTAGAACCTGGAGGGGCGAAAAACAAGATTGAGCGGGTTAGTAAAACAAAGCTTTTCGAAAACATTTCATCAAAAACATTTCTAACCCCTCGCTGTAAAACCTATATACATTCCCAGAAAATAAAATAATAGTATATAAATCCTCATATATCTCAAATCATCAATCTTTATCAAATCCAGAAAATATGCCATGCCATAAATGTCAATAATAGAATATGGATGCATCAATATAACATGTGACATAATGAATCAACCAGAGACCCTGCAGTTGGTCATGTACGGTTAATTCCATAGCTCAATATTCAAACCAACCGGAGTCACCACGGTGACCTGTACGGCACTACTCTGCATATAAGTCGGAACTACCTGAAGTAGTTTGTACGACGAGAATGGTGTAATAATACGCTCTAGTGCTTCTCTCATCAATCATCTGTGCACATAATCTAAGGTCACCTACCAGTCGGAACCACCTTTAGGGGTCTGTACGACTAGCATGTCGGAACCCTCTCATGGTCTGTACAACATGCACCTACTTGGATCCAAGGTGAACGTGCGGTGCGGGTGAATAATATAATCACTAACACCAGGGGTGCAAGTTATGAGCTCTCAACACAATTCACATGAATAACATAAAACTCACCTGATACTCACCTGTGCGTCCATAGCACCAATTCACATATATATATGCATCAATTATCAATTCATATAATTCATAATATGCATACATGGCATTTTAAAAACATATTTTCATTTAAATTCAATTTCTGGGAAATTCAGTAGTATATAGATAATAACAGAAAATAACTGCCCACTTACTGATAAGTCGAAGGGTCGTAACCCCCGTGACGTCCTTGAATCCGCTCGTCCTCGGGATAGGTATCACCTATATGCGAAACAACTATAAAAACGTTATTTAAAGCATATAACTGACAATTCGTAATAACTTCTCATACGGTGCTCAATTTGGGTATATGAATATACCACAGTGACCTACTCGACGTCACGGACGTCGACATATTTTTAGAAAAAAAATTTCGAGGCTGCACGTGCCCCCACGCGCCGGAATAGGCACGGGTCCACGTGCCCCCCACGTGCATCATCCCCTACCTCCAGTCGCCGGGAAAACTCGCCAGCGTCGGAAACTGGGCAGACCTGTAATCGGTCTTTTCTTGCTCGATTCTCAATCATTTTCTATGAAATTTTCACCAAAACTTCACAAATTACGAGAGGAAGAAGGCTATACCTTTAAAAACCTCCAAATCCTTCGAAATCACGTCGGGAAATTTCACCAAAACCCACCACCTTCAAACTAGGGTTTCGCGACGTCCAAAACTTCCAAACGAACGTCCCTGAGCTTTGTGGAAACTTCCTAGAGCTCACTATGAGCTTGGATTGTCCTAAAAACGAACCAATACAAAGTTCATGAATAGTACTCAATTCAGACCTTGAGTTTTCAATGTGAAAACGAAGGGTTCTTACCTGAAAATGGTACCTTTGAGTTCGTAGGGCACTCATGAACACAATGGTGCTAATCTCCACTTCAATCCATGAAGTTTTGATGGTCCTTGGGTGTGGTCCGTACAGTTTCGAGAGGGAGAGAGTGAGAGTGAACCGAGAAGATGAGAGAGAGAGGGCACGGGGTGAGGGTATCCCGTGTGTGTGTGTGGTCCATCCCAAAACAAGTCCAACTTCTTTCCCTAACCACACAAATTGCAAATAATTTTTAATCCATTTCAAATTTTTCCAAACTTAGGAAAATATGCATTATTCAATAATATGTCATACACATACCTTAGCACCCGTCAAGGACAATTTCATCATTTCACAACCTCGATAAATAGAATATATATATATATATATATATATATATATATTATAGTTTTTAGGGGTATAAAATTGTTAAATTAATATATATATAATTATTATAGTACTTTTTTAGGGTTATAAAATTATAAAATTAATATTCTGCTTATCGTGTATCGTGTTACCCACGTGTATACTCAAATCAACCCGTTATCTTAACAGATGCTTATCGGATTATCCAATAACGACCCGATTCGTTATCGTGTCGATCTAAACACCTGTTAATTTCGTGTCGTATCGTATCATGTTATCCGATCGTGTCAGGAATTGCCAGGCCTACATACAAGTTAGGGCAGTGGTAGAAAAGCAAAAAGAAAGGAGGCTTAGATATTATTAGTTACAACTTACAATAAACATTTAATGAATGAGGTTTGACTGCTGTTAAAACTCAGCTGGGTGAAACTCTCATGTGTCACGGTCGTATATGCTCTCAAACGATGGAGTTTATAAGTCTAGTATGGCCAAACGATAAACTTAGATGTGTTTAGCTTAAAATAATGAATCAGTAATACCATGTTGTTGTCCTTATTTTTTAAGAAGTTTATTTATTTTTATTATGAAGAATAATACTATTTTAAATTATATTAATCGGAAGGAATTGGTTTAGTTAAATTAAAGAGATAAGTATTATCTACAGGGCCAATTTATATCTAGCTAAAATAACGATTATGTACATAAAATGATTCCTAAATGTAAATCCGAATCAAAACCCTTCACTTTTAGAATATGAAATGTACAGTTCTTCTCATTTTCCAAAATAATATTTTTTGTCTTTTTGAGATTTTAAGATAGTTCTTCTTAGCCCAAATTGTTTCACAACCCTTGTTAACTAGTCAACTTAAACAATTAACATAAAGGTAATGCTCGAAAAATTAAATTTGTAAACAAACTCTAGCTAGAAATTACGGAAAACTACAATCAAGGGTTGGAAAAACAGAAAGTCAATGCATGACCAATGTCAAGCTAGCCACATATGAGACATTCACTTTGCAATGTTAAATTCATATGTAAGAATGTTGTGAATTCGAAAGTTACTTGTCTCCTTATAATATGTGAGAATGTTGTGAGCGATGATGTGTAGTGGAATACAAAATAAATAAGATAATATTTATGAGGTTTGATAAAAATAATTCTCACTATTTTTCTCTCCTCTCTAACCTTGTAGTTTATTGATATATTTCTTTTTATCATCACGTATATCATTTGTGAGCTATCATTGACCGTCGTATAGGAATTGTAAAATGTGCTGATTAGGAGGATTAAATAGTAATTCTCAACTTGTGTGCCTCTCCACCAAGCCACTTTCTTTGACTTTGTACCACAATTGAAGGTTCATTCAAACCAAATAATGTCACCCATATTTACAACAGAACATCATTCTTCTTGCAAACATATTAGAATTTAACATGTGTGCATATATATAGTGGCATATGACAATTTAACACACTGTTATTGGGAGTTCAAAATATCTTACTCTCTAACTTATTGTGAATAGTTTTATTAATATTAGGTTTTACGCTAAATGGTAAGGTTTTCTTTGTCATTTGCAGGTCAAATAAGTGGTGTTGTGCATAAAATTATATTTTTGTGATTTTTATTTAGTCTTTTGTACGTGTTAGACTGTAAGTTGCAAATAAGAATTAATAACTTTTAACATATAAATGGGAGGTTTAAGTTCGATTCTTTCCAAAGACGAATGTGAATTACATTATTGCTAGTCAATTGTGATACTAAGTTCATCATCTCCTTATAGTAAATAATTATCATTTGTTAAAAAAAAAACATATAAGAAGTAAGCAATGTCTAATTCAATTTTAGTAGAGTTAGGAATTGGGACCAAAATTGCCAAAAACGAAGCTACAAAACTAAAATGAAATTGTGAAAACACCTCAAAAGTTTACAAACTATGCCAATTAAAAAATATGTTGTAATTTCTAACAGAAATTCTTGAAATTTCTAAATGTATTGGTTCCAAAGCTGCTGATTATCTGGACGAATGAAAGAGGAGCAAAAATAATTTAAAAGAAGATATAATATTTAAGGATCCAAAGGAAATGGCAGCCCCCTCTAGTTTTCCTGATTTGTTGCTGTGATTTTTACGGATCACAATTAGTCAAGCTGCCAGCTGCGGAGCATTCACAGTACACTGCCACTGGGGAGGTTGCAGAGAGAGAGAGAGAGAGAGAGAGACAGAGAGAGCAAGAGAGAGAGTGAGCGTAACGTGAGGCCCTTTTCATATTGTGGGAAAGAAAGAGAAGAAAGATGTCTGTCATCTAGTTTTCGTTTTTGAGGTTAACCTTTACGTTAAAGCGATCCAACCAAAAGACCAAATGTGTTTTCTTCTTTGTTTTGTTTTTTTTTTTTGATACACTTTTGAAATTAATCCATAATGTGAGTATCAAATAACATGTTTATGATAAATTATCTATTATTTAATACATTTGAATGATTAAACGATATCGGATTTGATTTTTTTTTTTATTAGAATGATTTTTGAATGAAAATAAAAAAATTGAATCGTATTAATTATGAAATTTGTAGTAAAGATGCATTCCCACAAAAATTTAGTATAAATTGTATGGAGTGATTTCATTTCTATTTACACCAAAATAATTTATGACAAAACTTTGACTAAAATAGATTAATGGCCTTCATGGTGATAGCTTATTCAAAAGATATCCCAATGTAAAAAAAAAATAAAAAAAAATAAAAACAACTTGGGATTTAAGCCCTCGTGACAAAGATTGTTGACCAATCTAATCCAAAATGAGATTTCTGTCAAATATCCATTAGATGCAAGGATAAAAATATCCAACCCCACTCTTTTTTCAATTTACCTTCGTTTTTCTTCAACTTTTTCTCTCCTCTCTCTAATTGTACGTCAACGTTCCACCACCCATTCTCTACTCTCTTCTACCATTAGTTTCAAGATTCATAACAAGAATAAAAATAAGAGTAAACTAAATGTATAAATTAAATTTTGTAAACAAAATGACATAGAAGTTGATAATTGGATTATTACTTAGATGTTGATTAACTTGCTTATTTCTTATTGGAGACACAACATTCAGTTTACAAATTTAGTCTACAAATTTAGGCCATCCCCTATGACCAATTTGAAGTCTCCCTTCCAATTCGTCAAGTTGTGGATCACAAAGTCGTAGAGGCTGTAGAAGACGCGATCACAGAGTCAATGCTCACTCAGGAACAGAATTCGAAGTGCGCCGTTTGTGAATTTGATCCATCGTTCGATTTTGTTCTCAAGTTCTTGCCATGGCGTCTTCTAAACTTCCTCTAGGTCTTGTAACATTCAATTTACTATGCATTCACATTTTATTTTGGGAAATACCCAAAAATATGACATTTTCTTAATCTTAGAACACAAATAGGACAAACCGGTCATGCACAAGTCATGCACACCATACACGAAACTAAAATTACTAAATCACTCATATATAAATACTAAAAATCTTCAGCCCATTGCATCACTTTTCTCATTTGGAAGAGATCGATGTGGGGAGAGCTCTATGAGCTATGGGTTTCTAGGTTGAGCTCAGATCGTTGAGCTCAGATTTCGAAGAGATGGAAGTTCAAAGAGAGGTGAGAAGAGTGGTTGGGTTTTGGGTTGACCTCATACCTCTGATTTCAAACAAAGGGATGCGAGAGAGAGAGAGAGAGAGGGAAAGAGAGAGAGAGAGAGAAAGAGATAAGAGGAGTGAACTGGGTTTTGTACCATATTTTCTGTTTTTGCCGAAAAATCCCATTTTTTTCGACGACTGATGACACACCCCGACCGAGGCCAAGGCATGCTGGCCGTCACGTGAGAGTGACGTAGCCATATGCACAGTGCGAAAGCGATAAAGATAGCAAATATACGAATAATTAAAAACCACATTTAAAGAGTACACTACTAACAAGAAGTGAGTGGGCAAAAACAGAAAACGTGAGTGGGCAAAAACAAATGTTTTACAAAACCATTTCATTAATCAACATAACTAACCCCTCGCTGTAAAACATGTATAATTTTTCCTAGAATCAAGATATAAGCATGTACATAAATATATATCTGAAATCATAACAATTCAGTTCATGCTTCACATAATCATATTCATAGGTATATATGCCATGCCAAGATATAATAGAGTAAACAATTTAGGTAAGAATAATTTCATAGAAATGTGATATGTTAGCCGGAACTCCTGTGGTAGTCTGTACGACTGAATTCATAGCTCAAACTCAATCCAGCCGGAGTCACTATTATGACCTATACGGCAATATACTGCACATAAGTCGGAACCACTGAAAAAGGTCTGTACGACAAGATTGGGTGAAATATAATTATGCTCAATTCTATTCTTTCATAATAGCCGGGCGATAAATCGCTAGTCACATACGAGTCGGAACCATAAATAAGGTATGTACGACAAGGCTATGCACTTAAGTTGGATCCAATATGAGCATATAGTGCGGGAGGTGACATAAATAAACAGGCTTGTACTTCATATCTCTGGCTAATTCACAATCACCCTAGGTGCAGCTTTATGAGCTCAACATTACTTAATCACATATCACATCATCGATGACTCACACAACCAAACATAACTTACATGTACTCACATGTGCCTCCACTACACCACATTTATATATATATATATATATATATATATATATATATATATATATATATATATACAGATTGCTTAAGGGAAGGGATCCCCATTTTTTGAAAAAAATGGGGATTAGGTGTGGGGCCCACTCCACATCGAATTTCAACGATCCGAACGTCTATTTTGTTAGTCTCGATTCATAGATCATCCTTGCAAAATATTAGCTAAATCGGAAATGTTTAAGACATTTAATTGGGTTCAAGGAAATGAACGAATACTTTGTTATATAAGAAAAAATGAAATTTGATCTTGATAATTAAATAGGCAAACGGTTTCGGATTGAATTGAATTTTTGCAAGGATGATCTATGAATCGATACTAACAAAATAGACGGTTCGGATCGTTGAAATTCGATGTGGAGTGGGCCCCACACCTAATCCCCATTTTTTTCAAAAAATGGGGATCCCTTCCCTTAAGCAATCTGTATATATATATATATATA